>NW_024358279.1:0-6346 GCF_014805655.1 Passer montanus
TGGCTGTTCCCAGACAGATTTCCATCAAACCTTTTGGAAAGTTAGACATTCACTTTCTTTGCAACTCACTCTGTTCCCATACAGGATTAGTTATGCATGGACAGCAGCCATATGACCTCCAGCTAATTTTCTTCTAACTTTCCCAGACTAAACAGAGCTAGGGAAGTGTGGGACACGCTTGGAAAAGAGCCATAGAAAGTTGAGGTGAAATGAGCACGGCAAATGCAGACACTTAAAGCACTTCTACTGGATATAACCCAGAACTGGCATTGGAGTTCTTTCAGAATGGCCACTGAAGGGACTCAAGGAGAAGAATGGCAGAAGGTAACAGATGACATCATGCCTCGAAAATAACCTAAAAACCCACACCTGCCAGCACCTGCTCTGAGACCCCAGCATTCTCTCCTGCTGTGGGCACAAGCAGACATCCAAAGCCAAGTGGGGTAGAGCAATGGTGCTCCTCTGAGTCCTGTTCCACCTGCCAGTTACTTCCAGCCCACAGGGACTTTCTCAGCCAGGTGCAATCCTGTGCATTTCCTGTCAAAGGTGAGCACCGTTAGGCTCATGTGGATACAAGTGTCTGCTCCAATATGTTTGCCATTTAAAGTCTATTTGGGATGCTGCTCTTGCCCTAAGCCATTGAGTGTTTCTTTTATTATTCCATGTGCCAGTAAGTGCAATAACTTACAGCTGGAACCTGCAGGCATGTCTCCTTTGGAGCAGGCAGCATGGCCTCTTGCTGAAACAACAATCAGACTCTGCTGCTCTTGCCCTAAGCCATTGAGTGTTTCTTTTATTATTCCATGTGCCAGTAAGTGCAATAACTTACAGCTGGAACCTGCAGGCATGTCTCCTTTGGAGCAGGCAGCATGGCCTCTTGCTGAAACAACAATCAGACTCTCAAACTGGTTCAGCTCTTGGCTGGAGGCAGCGGTGGCACCAACGCTCTGCACGGGCACCGGTGAATGACAGAAACATTAATGCCCACAGAAAATCCACCTCACTCCTGCCACCACAGAGGTCTGGGTGCTGCCTTTCCCATCCTGCCCACCTCCCTCTTGCTGTCCCACACCGTGGACTGAAGTGGCTGGGATCACTCCATGCCAGCACCCATTCCCGGGCTGACTGTGACTCTCCCAGGCTCTGTGTCCCAGGAGCTGGTGTGGCTCTTGGAGCCCCGTGGGTCTGATTCCCTGTAGCTGCCCCACGTGTCTGTGCCAGCCCAGCCAGGTGAACACAGCTTTGCCAGCTGTGATCACTCCTTACTCTCCTACACTGAGTAGGAGAGGAAGGAGTCACGTTTTCACCAATGTTCATCCTCTCTTTAATTACATGGGCTGCTGCAAAGGAATCTTTCTTCTGCCAGAATTTCCCAGGTATGAAGGCTCGTCTAGCCTTTAATGATTTTAGATAGAAGATGTGGATTCTCTCTCTCTTGCTCATAAATAGTGGTTGAAATCTTTAGTAAGCCAATATTTTAAGGAAAGAGGGCCCACAGTGTCTCTGACAAGGCTGATTATGGAACATCAGAATGAGGATACACCTCTATTAAAAAAGTTTTGTAAGGAGTGAAGATTTATAGTGGTGTTCTGCTGATTCATGAAGAGTAGATATGGAAATGCATCTCTGGCAGCCACTCAGTGATGAAATATGCAGCACATAATGCATTTGTCTGTAAGACAAATACGCGTGTTGGCTGATTAAAAAAGATATATAAACTTCTGAAAAGAAACAAGAGGAAATTATTCTCAGGAACAAACCAGCTAATTGTAAAACCAACAGAGAACAAAATGCATCTGTTGAGCAACTACAATTTTTACTAAACAGGAAACTTTCAGTATAAATTTCTAATGTACTTCATATGCAACTGACCAGTATCTAATGACCAGTATAAACTCTGAGTACTTGAAATGCACCACTCTGCTGCTTCTAGGCCACTCTCAGGGTCTGTGTGGCACAGCAGGCACAGACAGGTGGGACGGGTTTTTTGATGAATTTTTTTAAAGTTATCGTCAGAATCCGTCAATCTAAGAAGCAATTTTTTCAGCAAAAAGTAGTTCAGCTTCAAGCATTCAACAAGTGATAAATGAAGCTTTTCAAAACCAGAGGTGTCTACATGTGTTCATAAGACAGTGTGTGAATGCTGATAAATGTCATCTGCCTGAGAATGCCAGATTTCAGCTTGTCCTCACATGGAAATTATTTGCATTTGTACAGATGTGCTGATGTTACATGTCTTTTGGAGAAGAAAATAGAAATGCTAAAAAACAGCTTCTCCCTAATTATGTTCAAAATAAATGACACAGTTGCTCTGTCAGGTTCAGAAACTTGAAGCATTTGACGCTGTTTGAGAAAAAAATATCAGGATACAAATCATCAAGCTTGTGATCTAAAATTTCTGAAGTCCTTTTGCAAAAATAAGACCAAATTTTGTGAGGGGTTCAGGCACAAACTCCTGAGAGATGAGGGCTTTGAAATCTATAGACTTCCCTGAGACTTGGTGGTTCCAAACATATTCTCCCAAGTTTCAGCTCTGCTAAAAGGAGAGATAGTAGATCTAGATATGTCTTTTAATTCAAAAAGGAAGATGGGGTGATACTTCAGAACTGACAATATTTTGGATTTTTTTCCTGGTTCTGCTGGGTTTAATGGAATGCACAATGTTCAAACGATGTTCTGCTTTTCATACATCTTTTTTGCAGTTTCTCTTCTATCCCTTAAGAAAAAGAAAGGAGAAGATAAATGGCAAGAGTGAGGGAGCGTTTGTTGCTTTGTGGTGCACAAAAGAGAGGGGGAAAAGAAGCGTAATGTGGAACACACTGAAAATAGTTGTTACAAATTTCTGTGAAGCAGAAGCAACTAATTTTAACAACTGCAGTATAAAACACTCTGTGTTGTTCTCTCTGCTCATCCATACCTCTTTTATCTTGTTAGGATGGGATATAAAAATGGGTGCTAACCAAAACTACAGAGCAGCAAAGCTGCTGCGTTACATTGCATTCACTTTGCAGGGAAGAGCTCTGAGCTAATTGCAGCCTTCCAGGAAAATTCCCAGTGCAGAGCTGGTAGCAGAGCCTGTCCTCCAGGGCAGGGGGATCAGTGGGTACTGAGCACAAGGAGGTACAAGATGGGATGTTTGCTATTCCTCACCTCTTAGGCTGCAGGGGACAATACTCAGCTTAGAGCCAGCCTGGGAAGCCGTGTGAGGACCATTCCTGCAGTGAGGCAGATCAATCCCAGGTCAGTCTCAGGTTCTCCCAAGAGCAGCACCAAATCCATGCTCTGAATATCCATGGTCATGGGACCAGGCACTGTTCTTTCAGCACAGGCAGCCATGAACATGAACTTAGGCATTATTCTTGACCTTTCTCATCTTCTGACATCACATTCTCCCCCTTCCCTTGCTCGGGAAGCTCTTGCCTGACCCCCCTCAGCCATAGGCCAGGGTCACCCTTCGAGCTGCTCTGCCCTTGGCAGCTTCCCCTTAATTTGATCCCGTGGCCATGTTGTAAAGTTCACATCCAACAATCCTGTTTTCATCTAAAACCATGGCAGAGTCCTCCTGCACAGTTGTTCACCCATGACTTCATTCAAGGCCGGGACTCGCCTCTCCTGGCTCTTAGACATGAAGGATCCTTAGGATCAAATCCCCTGGGCAGCATTTCAGTGACAGCTGCTGCACTGAGGAGGGCAGGGCAGGGGAGAGGAAAGGGCAGGGCAGGGGAGCAGGGAGCAGAACCAAACCCCTTCAGGGCATGATGGTTTCTGCAGCTGATAAGAGAGGTCACAGGAGCAGGGTGCAAATACACAAAGCCCAGAATTACTCTCAGACTGAGAATTTGCTGTTCACCTGGTAATTCTTCTTCAGCTTCTTCATAGCGGGGATTAGAGGCTGGGACTTCCTAACTGCACAAAACTATCTTTGTTATTAAAAATATTTTAGGTCCTTCATTCAATAAAGTTTTGCTCTCATAGTTCGTCTACTCTGAGAACGCTCCATCTGCTCCATATCCCTTGTTGGCACCCTCTGGATGATACGAAAATTCAGCAGCAGCAATTCCCTGTGTCACACTTAGGGCCTCCTTTTAATAAAAACATCAAAGCTGTGCCAAAATCCTACAGAAACCTGGAATAAGATTTCAGTGGCACGCTTCATTTTTTGCTGCCGTGGGCCCTTGAGTCCTGCCATGCTCCTGGAACCATCCACAAGCAGTGCCCAGATGGACAGCCTTGCTCAGTACCTGCATCCTCGTCTCTTCTTCTTCAGCCTGGCAACGATGGGATGGAATTACCCAGCCTAATTATTATCCTGCAGGATATCCTACAGGAATCTCATCAGATAAAGAAATTGTTTTAACACCATAAAACATGAACACAGCCCAAAATATCTGCGCCCAGGGCAGAGGTACAAAGCCAGCTGTGCATACACAGACTCAGAGGGGTTTGGTTACTCTGCTCTGCTGAGGAATAAACACATTTTCAGTTGCATGAGCTGAAAGAGGGAATTGAGGGAAGGAGATGTTGATGCCATAGCCAATCTGGATCAAAGCTGAACTCATCATTTGCATGATTCTCCTTACACATAGAATAAGAACAATTAAAAGAATGAAATACCAAGCTGTGAGGCATTGGGAGAAGGTGGTGTATGAAGGTTTCTGTGTAATTCCAAATATTCCTTGTAATCAGAGTACAGTAAGTAGTTGATTGAAAACAACAGCTAAAACCCCCCTAACCTTTGTTATTTACAGCAGAGCTAAGCCTAAGGGATCTGGTGTGCAGATGAGAGATCAGCTCTAACCTGTTCTACTTCTCTTCCAGAGCTAACAATGTACAGAATACAGCTCTACAAATTAATGAGACTGATCCTATTGCAGGGTTCTTTCATTAAACTGCACATTAATATAATGAAAATATGCTGCACCTTTGATAAAACACAGTGTGCATTTTATGTGACTACTTTTATGTGTAATGCCAAAATTATTTGGAGAACAGTAAAAATTATTTCAAAGCTGTAGGCTGAGAACAAATCCATCTGATGTCACTCTTTTAGAAGGTGTCCTTCTGTCAGGTATGGTTAATGCTGGAATTTTGAGCAGAATAGTTCACAGTGCTCTGATGGCTACCCAGAAAGGACTAGAAAATGGAGGTTCAGTGAAATATTTGACCAGGCAGAACAAAAATAGCCAAAAGTATCACATGTAACACCCCCAACCCCAATGACAAATCCAGTCTGGAGTTAAACTGTAAAATCATAGGAAGATGCAAAGGAACTCAGAGACTTAATCACAGGCAGCTAAAAGCCATCAGCCTCAGAGACAGAATCAAACCTAGTAACATGCCTTTACCACCTCACCAGTGGACTTTGCCATCAAGTCCTACATGGGAAAGATTTAAGAACAGGTTTAAGTTGAACAATTTGTACCACAAGGAAGAAAACTTAACCAAGATTAGGTTTATATCCATAATTTATCCATAATTCTGTTTTAAATATCACTTCCCTTACAACTCTTACTTTACTGTGAAGTGCATTTTTCCAAGTAGAAATAAGAAATTAAACAGATATTCGTACTGAGAAGATGGTTTGGCATCTATTGAGAAATCTGGGCTATAATTTACAGAAAACAGGTCACCTAATAAAAACTCATTGCAAAAGTAACAGGATTGGGAAGGACCAGGACAGGTTATTCCCACAAGGAAGTGATCCATTACTGATTCTAATGATGTTAAAAAAATCAATAGTTTTCTTATTTTTGCCTTTCCTAGGCTGACAGACTGATAACACTTTTCTGTGTCTCCAGTCCCCAGCTGATGCTGAGGGAGTGTCCCTGTTTCCCTTGGAACTGGTTCCCACTTGCCATGGGACAGCTCAGTGCTCTCACCATTGCATTTTCTCTGTGCTTGCTCTCATCCTACACCTGACAGGAGCAAACATCTGCCCAGTTATCCATAACCACATCCTGCCAGCATCCTCACTGCCACGGCCAAAAGCCTTTCCAAACTTACATTAGAAAGCGTCAGCAACTGTGGAAAAACCAAGGACTCTGCTACAACTGATACTCATTTCCTCCAGCATTTCAGGCCACTGGTGGGGATGGAGGTGTTTCAGGACATTGCCTGTGTTTCACTGTGGGAAGGAGTGAAACAGGTGACCATTAGATGCTGTTTGTAGCAGGGACAAATAGAACCAAAGAAGTTAATATGGTTTTATGTGAAATCTAATAAAGAAACCTCAAAACACAACAAAGCCCAGGTAAATTTACTGCAATTGGAAAGGTTAGAAATATTTTAAAAAATTATCTAAAAGGCTAATAGAATCAAATGATGTCATTTTAGGTGCCTCTCACAG
>NW_024358280.1:0-297 GCF_014805655.1 Passer montanus
TCCTTCAGGAATGGGGAAAAATTGCTTCAGGAATGGGGAAATTCCACTCAGGAATGGAAAAGGGATGAAAAAAACCCGGAAAAATGATGGAAATGGGGTGGAAAAAATGAGGGGAAAAGGGGTGTACAAAGGGATTTGGGGACCCTGAGGGGATTTGGAAACACTTCGATGGGATTTGAGGATATCTTGATGGAATTTGGGGACATTTTGATGAGGTTTGGGGATAGCATGAGGGGATTTGGGGACACTGAGAGGATTTGGGGACATCTGGGGACATTTAGAGTGGATTTGGGGGAC
>NW_024358281.1:0-297 GCF_014805655.1 Passer montanus
CACACCCACCTCTCTAAGCCCCACCCACCGCTTTAGGCCACACCCACATCTCTAAGCCCCACCCACCTCCCGAAGTCCCTCCCACCCCCTCAGGCCCCACCCAGCTCCTGCTCTGATTGGCCAAGACCTCCAACGCCCACAGCACTGCCTCCGGGCTCTGGCCAATCAGCAAGGCCTGCAGGGTCCTCCAAGTTTCAGGGGAGGGGGTGTGGTCTCGTTGGAGCCACGCCCCCGGCCCCAGGAATCCACTCCCACCTGAGAAGGGTTTAGGGGGGCTGGAGGATTTTGGTTTCCCTG
>NW_024358282.1:0-297 GCF_014805655.1 Passer montanus
GGTGTCACACGGTGTCACACACACCGTGACAGTGTCGCTGACATTGCCAGGGTGTCACGCAGTGTCACACAGTCACAGTGTCACACTCGCAGTGTCACACTCAGTGTCACACACAGTCACAGCATCAGCTGTCACTCGCGGTGTCACACCGTGTCACCCACAGCCCCGCTGTCACCCCCGCAGTGTCACACACCCGGTGTCCCCCCCGGTGTCACTCAGTGTCACCCCCATGTCCCCATCCCCATCTCGGGGTCACCCGGAGGGGGTGACAAGACCCCCAACCCCTCACAACCCCCC
>NW_024358283.1:0-297 GCF_014805655.1 Passer montanus
GGATCAGGAAGATTTCAGCTTACAGGGATTCTCAAGTATTCACTGACTTCTTAAAGAGGAGCAATAAAACAAGTGGCCCATCATGCTGCAAAATCAGAATAATGGAGGTGACAGAAATTAGAACATAACCCACATTTCACTTGGACCCTTTTGGGATCCTTAGTCACCTTTGTTTCTTTCATAACACATCCACACATAGAGCTTTCCAGAGAGAGCAAAATGGACAGTAAATAAAAAATGGCAAATTCTATCTTCCTCTTTTTCTTTTAATTTCATACTATGCTACAGTGACTCAGA
>NW_024358284.1:0-297 GCF_014805655.1 Passer montanus
TCACATCTGCAGGAAAGGGTGGCTCTGTGCTCATGGGAAATTCAAATCAGCTTCTAGGGTGTCCATGGAAAAAGGAGCCCTGGAAGTTTCCAGCTCTACTGGCAAAGGGCAGGATGGGCAGGAACACTCCCAACTGTGGGTCTGGGGGGATCAGGAGCAAAGCCATAGCTCTGACTGCTCCCTCAGCTCTGGGCCCAAGCTCAGCACTGCCCCAACAATGACAACAATCATTCCCAGGGCACAGCACAGAGTCTCTCTCCTACACCACCTGACTCTTATCCCCTTCTCTTAACTACC
>NW_024358285.1:0-297 GCF_014805655.1 Passer montanus
ACGAGCGCGGCATCGCGCTGTTCCGCTGGCCGCACGTCGGGGACCTGTGGCTCACGTACCTGTCCAAGTTCGTTGCCCGCTATGGCGGCCGCAAGCTGGAGCGCGCCCGCGACCTCTTCGAGCAGGCGCTGGACGGGTGCCCCCCCCAGCACGCCAAGAGTAGGGACAGGGGACACGGGGACACTGGGGGGAAACGGGGACATGGGGGGACATGGGGGCGCATTGGGGACAAGGGACATGGGGGGGACATGGGGACATGGGGGGGCATTGGGGAGAGGGGACATTGGGGGGACATGG
>NW_024358286.1:0-296 GCF_014805655.1 Passer montanus
GATAAAACAAGCACAAAAAGCTCTGGTTTGGGGGCTTTTAAAATATTTTTAAACTATTAATCATTAATTAATCAATTAATTATTAATCTGTATATATTAATACATATAAATTATATTTTATACATAATATATAATATACATTACATATATTATATATTTATTACTATATTTATGATTTATTCATCTATATTTATTAATATATCTTAATTATGTATAAATATTATATATCATGTTATTATATATGAATATTAATATGTATTAGTATTTTTATTATATTTATTATATATTATAATATA
>NW_024358287.1:0-296 GCF_014805655.1 Passer montanus
TAATATAATATAATATAATATAATGAATATATAATATATTATAATTAATTATAATAATATATTATATAACCATTCCATGATTCCATGATTTCCTGCCCTCCAGAGGATGGCCTTTCCTGCTGTAAGGCAAATCGTAATGGTCAGAAGTGTAAATTCCATTAAATGATATGTAAAATTTGGTCTAAGGGATAAAATACTGGAATTCTTCATCATTTATATAGACAGTTCAAGCAAATGAACTCCAATGAATTAAAATTTCATAGTCTCAAGTATTTTAGTGTCCCAATCCATTTGGA
>NW_024358288.1:0-296 GCF_014805655.1 Passer montanus
CGACGGCCACTGCCCCACGCAGGTACCCCGAAATCACCCGGGGACCCCAAAATCACACACAGGGACCCCAAAATCCCACCCAGAGACCCCAAAATCACACCCAGGGAACCCAAAACCTACACAGGGACCCCAAACCCCACACAGGGACCCCAAAATCCCACCCAGGGACCCCAAATTATCCTGGGGACCCCAAAACCCCACACAGGTACCCCAAAAATCTCACTCAGGAACCTCAAAATCCCACCCACAACCTCCCGAGTTCCCAAATCCCCATTTTCCCCCCATTTTTTCCCCCA
>NW_024358289.1:0-296 GCF_014805655.1 Passer montanus
TTCTTCCCCAACTTTATTAAAACAAAACTTTATTAAAACACCACTGTTTGAGACCAGTTAACCTGTACTGTTGGTAATCTGGTGGATGGTGGAGGTGGTCTCTCACATGCAGTGAACTCGGACAGATCAACAGGGATGGCCTGACCTGTAATCTGACCTTTGTTGAGGAAGACAGGTGGTCGAATGCAAAAGAGTCCTACAGCAAAGGTGTCAATAGCATGTGGCAGCAATCCCAGAACGATAGTAATTTCCGGTGGTGTGCCCTTAGTGTCTCCAATGACAACACACTTACTCTT
>NW_024358290.1:0-6341 GCF_014805655.1 Passer montanus
CCATTTTCTCCCCTTTTCTTTTCATTTATGATTTTCCCCCTTTTTTTCCCCTCTCCCCTTCCCCCACCCTTTCCAATTTTTTCCCCATTTTCCTCCCATTTTCCCCTATTTTTGTGCCAATTTTCCCATTTTTATTCCCATTTTTATTCCCATTTCTCCCATTATTACTTTCATTTTCCCCATTTTTGGGTCATTTTGCCCCAAATTTTTTTCATTTTTCTTCTCCCATTTTTCCCCCCATTTTCTCTCCTTTTTTCCCCCCTTTTGTGCCCATTTTCCCTTTTTTACTCCCATTTTCCCTTATTATTTCCATTTTCCCCATTTTTTGGTTATTTTCCCCCAAATTTTGTCTCTATTTTTTCCCATCATTTTTTCCCCTTTCCCACTTTTTCCTCTCCCCTTCCCCCACCCTTTCCCATTTCTTTCCCCAACTTTCTCCCACTTTTTCCCCACTTTTGTGCCAATTTTCCCTTTTTTACTCCCATTTTCCCTCATCATTTCCATTTTTCCCATTTTTTGGTCATTTTGCCCCAAATTTTTTTACCCCTTTTTCCAATTGTTTTTCCCCTTTTCCCAATTTTTCTCCTCCCCTTCCCCCCCTCTTTCCCATTTTCCCCCCATTTTTTTCCCATTTTTTCCCCACTTTTGTGCCAATTTTCCCATTTTTAGTCCCTCTTTCAACTGCATTTCCCCCCTTCTTATTTTAGTTTTTCCCATTTTTCGGTCATTTTGCCCCAAATTTTTTTTGCCTTTTCTCGAAATTTTTTTCCTTTTTCTCACTTTTTCCTCTCCCCTTCCCCCACCATTTCCCATTTTCTCCCCAAATTTTTCCCATTTTTTCCCCACTTTTGTGCCAATTTTCCCTTTTTTACTCCCATTTTCCCTCATCATTTCCATTTTCCCCATTTTTTCCTCTTTTTCCCCCAAATTTTTTTCATTTTTCTTTTCCCAATTTTTCCCCCTTTCCCAATTTTTCCTCTCCCCTTCCCCCACCCTTTCCCATTTTTCCCCCAATTTTCTCTCATTTTTTCCCCACTTTTGTGCCAATTTTCCCTTTTTTATTCCCATTTTCCCTTAGCATTTCCATTTTTCCCATTTTTGGGTCATTTTCCCCATTTTCTCCCCATTTCCCCCCAATTCCCCATTCCCCCCCGTTTTTCCCGTTTTCCGCGTTTTCCGCCCCGTTTCGCACCTCGGGGTGCCGGTCGTGCTCGCGGCAGCCGCGCACTTCGTTGTAGAGCTTGGACGACGACACCGGCGCCAGGAAGGACGTGTACGACTGCGGGATGGACACCCCGTCCTCTGAACACCCAAAAACCCCAAAAACCCCAAATTCAGCGTCCCAAAAATTCACTATTTCACACGCAACAAATTCCCCCCCAAAAATCGCTTTTTTCCACCAAAAATTCCCTTTTTTTCCCCCCAAAAAACCAATTTTTAAAAAATAAAAATCCCTTTTTTTCCCCCCAAAAAACCAATTTTTAAAAAATAAAAATCCCTTTTTTTCCCCCAAAAAAATCCCTTTTTTTCCCCCCAAAAAATCCCTTTTTTTCCCTCAAAAAAATCCCTTTTTCCCCCCAAAAAAATCTTTTTTCTCCTTAAAAATATGATTTTTTACCCAAAAAATGGGATTTTACCCCCCCAAAAATACAAATTTTTACCCCCAAAAACCCTCACTTTCCACCCCAAAAATCCCATTTTTTACTCCAAAATCAAAATTTTTACCCCCAAAAACCCTCACTTTCCACCCCAAAAATCCCATTTTTTACTCCAAAATCAAAATTTTTACCCCCAAAAACCCTCACTTTCCACCCCAAAAATCCCATTTTTTACTCCAAAATCAAAATTTTTACCCCCAAAAATCCCATTTTTTACCCCAAAAAGTTGAATTTTTACCCCCCCAAAAACCCTATTTTTACCTCCAAAAATCCCATTTTTTACCCCCAAAATTTGAATTTTTTACCCCCAAAAACCCTATTTTTACCTCCAAAAATCCCATTTTTTACTCCTCGAAAATTCCATTTTTTACCCCAAAAATTTGAATTTTTTACCTCCCAAAACCCCCACTTTTTACTCCCCAAAACCCCCATTTTTTACCCCCGAAAAATCCCATTTTAACCCCAAAACCCCAAATTCAGCGTCCCAAAAATTCACTATTTCACACGCAACAAATTCCCCCCCAAAAAACACTTTTTTTCCCAAAAAAATCAATTTTTTTTCCAAAACAATCCTTTTTTCCCCCCCAAAAAATCCATTCCCCCCACCAAAAAAATCCAAACTTTTCCCCAGAAAAACAAAATTTTTCCCCACCAAAAAAATCCCATTTTTTCCCCTTAAAAAAATCTCATTTTTCCCCCCCAAAAATCCAAATTTTTCTCAGATTTCTCCCCCTTTTTCCCCCATTTTCTCCCCTTTTCTTTTCATTTATGATTTTCCCCCTTTTTTTCCCCTCACCTTTTCCCATTTTTTCCCCATTTTTTCCCCATTTTTTCCCCACTTTCGTGCCAATTTTCCCTTTTTTCATTCTCGATTTTCCCCATTTTTTCCCCGTTTTTCCCCCGTTTCTCCCCCGATTTTCTCGGGGTTTTTTTTCCCGTTTCCGCCCTTTTTCGCCCCATTTTTGGCTCACCCTTGAGGCAGCCCCGGGCGCCGTCCAGGCACTCTGGGGACAGCTCGTTGTCCCCGAAGGAGCCCAACAGCTCGGAGACGACGAGGTCGGCGCGCTCGGGCGCGGCCCAGCCCCGCATGTCCCGCGGCACCACCGACACCTGCGAGCCCCACTCCTCCCACTGGCAGTTCTCCAGCCTAATTAGCGGCAATTAGTGCTAATTAGCTCCTTAATAATCCTTAATAACGCCCCCCAGATCGATCCCCATGGAATTCTGATACGGGATCAATGGAATATCGGTGATCAATAACCCCCACTGCACCCTCCCCACCGCTTTTCCACGCTTAATTAACCGTAATTGAGCCATTAAGAACCCTAATTAGCGCTAATTAGCTCCTTAATAATCCTTAAAACCCCTCCCCGATCGATCCCCATGGAATTCTGATACGGGATCAATGGAATATCGGTGATCAATAACCCCCACTGCACCCTCCCCACCGCTTTTCCACGCTTAATTAACCGTAATTGAGCCATTAAGAGCCCTAATTAGTGCTAATTAGCACGCTAATAATCCTTAATAACCCCCTAATCAATCCTAATGAAATTCCAATAAGGGATCAATAAGTTGGCGGGGATCAATAACCCCCATTCCACATCCCCTACTAATTTTCCAGTCTTCATTAGCCCTAATTAAGCCATGAAGAGCCCTAATTAGTGCTAATTAGCCCCTAAATAATCCTTAATAAACCCCCCCGATCAATCCCGATGGAATTCCAATAAGGGATCAATAAGTGATCAGTGATCAATAACCACCATTGCACCCCCCTACTAATTTTCCACTCTTAATTGTCCTTAATTAAGCCATTAGGAGTCCTAATTGGCACTAATTAGTTCATTAATAACCCTTAATAACCCCCTAATCAATCCTAATGAAATTCCAATAAGGGATCAATAAGTCGGCGGCGATCAATAACCCCCACTGCACCCTCCCCTTCTACTTTTCCACTCTTAATTAATTTAATTAGCTCGTTAAGAGCCCAAATTAGCTCATTAATAGCCGTTAATGACCCTCTAATCAATCAGGAATGAATTCCGATCAGGGATCAATAACTGATGGGTGATCAATAACCCTCCCCCAACCTCCCTCGGCCACTTTTCCGCTCTTAATTAACCCCAATCTTAGGAGCCCTCATTAGCGCTAATTAGCTCATTAATAGCCGTTAATGACCCTCTAATCAATCAGGAATGAATTCCGATCAGGGATCAATAACTGATGGGTGATCAATAACCCTCCCCCAACCTCCCTCGGCCACTTTCCTGCTCTTAATTAACCCCAACGAGCTCCTTAGGAGCCCTCATTAGCGCTAATTAGCTCATTAATAGCCGTTAATGACCCTCTAATCAATCAGGAATGAATTCCGATCAGGGATCAATAACTGATGGGTGATCAATAACCCTCCCCCAACCTCCCTCGGCCACTTTCCTGCTCTTAATTAACCCCAACGAGCTCCTTAGGAGCCCTCATTAGCGCTAATTAGCTCATTAATAGCCGTTAATGACCCTCTAATCAATCAGGAATGAATTCCGATCAGGGATCAATAACTGATGGGTGATCAATAACCCTCCCCCAACCTCCCTCGGCCACTTTCCTGCTCTTAATTAACCCCAACGAGCTCCTTAGGAGCCCTCATTAGCGCTAATTAGCTCATTAATAGCCGTTAATGACCCTCTAATCAATCAGGAATGAATTCCGATCAGGGATCAATAACTGATGGGTGATCAATAACCCTCCCCCAACCTCCCTCGGCCACTTTCCTGCTCTTAATTAACCCCAACGAGCTCCTTAGGAGCCCTCATTAGCGCTAATTAGCTCATTAATAGCCGTTAATGACCCTCTAATCAATCAGGAATGAATTCCGATCAGGGATCAATAACTGATGGGTGATCAATAACCCTCCCCCAACCTCCCTCGGCCACTTTCCTGCTCTTAATTAACCCCAACGAGCTCCTTAGGAGCCCTCATTAGCGCTAATTAGCTCATTAATAGCCGTTAATGACCCTCTAATCAATCAGGAATGAATTCCGATCAGGGATCAATAACTGATGGGTGATCAATAACCCTCCCCCAACCTCCCTTGGCCACTTTCCTGCTCTTAATTAACCCCAATGAGCTCATTAGGAGCCCTCATTAGCGCTAATTAGCTCATTAATAGCCGTTAATGACCCTCTAATCAATCAGGAATGAATTCCGATCAGGGATCAATAACTGATGGGTGATCAATAACCCTCCCCCAACCTCCCTTGGCCACTTTCCTGCTCTTAATTAACCCCAATGAGCTCATTAGGAGCCCTCATTAGCGCTAATTAGCTCATTAATAGCCGTTAATGACCCTCTAATCAATCAGGAATGAATTCCGATCAGGGATCAATAACTGATCGGTGATCAATAACCCTCCCCCAACCTCCCTCGGCCACTTTCCTGCTCTTAATTAACCCCAATTAATTCATCAGCAGCCTCTATTGATCAGCGATTGATCAGTTATTGATCAGTTATTGATCAGCTATTGATCGTTATCGATGGGTATTGATCAGTGTCGGTGATTATTACTAATGGGTACCGATTGCTATTGATCAGGGGTATTGATCAGTATCAATAGTTAGTGATGATCAGGTATTGGGTATTGATCGGTATCAATAGTTATTGATCAGGTATTGGTGGGTATTGATCAGGTATTGATTAGGTATCGGTGGTTACCGATGGGGTATTGATCAGGTATTGGTGGTTATTGATCAGGTATCGGTGGCTATCGATGGTTATTGGTGGTTATTGATCAGGTATTGATCAGTATCAGTGGCTATCGATGCCTATCCATGGTTATTGATCAGGTATTGATCAGGTATCAATAGCTATGGATAGTTATCGGTAGTTATCGATGGGGTATTGATCAGTATTGATCAGGTATTGGTGGTTATTGATTGGTATCAATGGCTATCGATGGTTATTGGTGGTTATTGATCAGGTATTGATCAGGTATCGGTGGCTATCGATGCCTACCCACGGTTATTGATCAGGTATTGATCAGGTATCAATAGCTATGGATAGTTATCAGTAGTTATCGATGGGGTATTGATCAGTGTTGATCAGGTATTGGTGGTTATTGATCAGTATCAATGGCTATCGATGGTTATTGGTGGTTATTGATCGGCTATTGATCAGGTATTGATGGCTATCGATGGCTATTGATCAGGTATCGATGGCTATCGGTGGTTATTGATGGCTATCGATGACTATTGGTGGTTATTGATCAGGTATTGATTAGGTATCAATGGCTATTGGTGGTTACCGGTGGTTACCGATGGGGTATTGATCAGTATTGATCAGGTATTGGTGGTTACTGATCAGTATCAATGGCTATCGATGGTTATTGGTGGCTATTGATCAGGTATTGATCAGGTACCGATGGCTATCAGTGGTTATTGATCAGGTATCGATGGTTACCGATGGGGTATTGATCAGGTATTGGTGGTTATTGATCAGGTATCGGTGGCTATCGATGGTTATTGGTGGTTATTGATCAGGTATTGATCAGTATCAGTGGCTATCGATGCCTATCCATGGTTATTGATCAGGTATTGATCAGGTATCAATAGCTATGGATAGATGGCTATCAGTGGTTATTGACCAGGTACCGATGGTCACCGATGGGGCATTGATCAGTATTGATCAGTATTG
>NW_024358291.1:0-296 GCF_014805655.1 Passer montanus
GCTGGAGAGTATCCAAAGTGACTACAGAGCTCTGGGGGTGGAGCTGGGGACACAGGTGATGTTCTAATCCCTGTCAGAGGGGGTTGAAAGTGTAAGAAGGGGGAAGGCAACTGGCAGGTTGACTGCCTGTCAACAAATGTTTGAGCAGCAGGGTGTAGTTTTGGATCATGGGACCCTGTTTGATGGTCAGCACCTGCTTGAGAAAGACACAATCCAGCCCACTAAATGGAGCAAATACATCTTTATAAGGAGGATAGTTGCCTTAGTAAGGAGAATATATATATATATATATATAT
>NW_024358292.1:0-296 GCF_014805655.1 Passer montanus
CCAGGTGACATTTGGGGGGTTGGGGACACCCTGGGGACACTTTGGGAACCCCTGAGTGACCTTTGGGGGCTTGGGGACACTCTGGGGGGGTTGGGGACCCCCTGGTGACCCCTGGGGACACCCTGGTGACACTTTGGTGACACCCTGGTGACACTGTGGTGACACCGTGTCCCGCGTGTCCCCAGCTGTGGCGCCAGGGCAAGGGCGACTTCTTCCTGGGCTGCCTCCTGATGGCCGAGCTGAGCACGCCCTTCGTGTGCCTGGGCAAGGTCCTCATCCTGGTGAGGGGGGCCCGG
>NW_024358293.1:0-296 GCF_014805655.1 Passer montanus
TTTTTTTTTTTTTAATTTTTTTTTTAGCAGCTGCTGTTTCTTCCTTCTCCGGGAAAAAATGGGCTGTTCTGTTCTGCTTATTCCTTTCTTCCTCCGGGGTAAAACCTACAGTTTGTTTCGCTTCAGCCAGCTGGGTTTTACATCTGCCCTGAGCTGTACTTTTGTTTTTAAACATGCATCTTGAAGCTCACACACACATCACTTGTCAGCATCAGGGAGCTTGACCTTCGTGTGGATCTCACCAGAGTTTCCTGCTGTTAGGGACTATTGTGAAATAGTTTATTTCCTATTTTTTT
>NW_024358294.1:0-296 GCF_014805655.1 Passer montanus
CTGCTGGCATTGCATTGGTCATCAATTCATACCATTTCCCCATGGAATTCCCAGGGCGATGGGTTAGTGGGAGATCCATGCATGGAATTCTCACCTGGCTGGGATGAGAGAGATCCGGCCATGGAAATCCCATGGCAATTTCTTCATTCCCAAGTCTCCTATTCCTGAATCCCACACTCCCCAGGAGCTCCCCTCCTCTTCCCACACCCACCTTTGTGCTCCAGAGCCTCCCGACCCTGTCTGATGGATTTGGAGAGCTCTTCCACGCAGCTGTGTCTCAGGGAATGCTTCATCTG
>NW_024358295.1:0-296 GCF_014805655.1 Passer montanus
TATATTTAGATTAAATAGAATATATTTATTTTTGCATCCCTCTCACACAGAACTCATTCTTTAAGAAACAAGGACAACATTCCAATATAAACAAGGAGAAAAAAAATTCCAAATTCATGGATTTACTCCTATTTTAGGAGCAGCTCCGTTCCCTGTCAGAATCTATGGCTATAATTAGCAGAAAAAGCTGATTAGCACAATTAAAATCCTGCGGGAAGTAAAAATACACATTAAAAATCCATTTTAAAAGATTAATTTCAAAGGTGAGAAAAAGCTGAAGTGAGGAAGGGCCCAAA
>NW_024358296.1:0-296 GCF_014805655.1 Passer montanus
GGCTAATTAGACTCATGCCTTTACATTCATGTTCTCAAGTAATTAAGTAATTCTGTCCTGAGCTGATTGAGTTTCCATTGGGCTGTTCTTCAGATAAGAACAGTTTTCACAATGAAATTGGTACATGCATCTTTTATGAACTCCAGTGATTTTTTTTTTAAGAGAAAGAGAAGGAACTAATGGTGGTTACTTTTTGTTTGCCAGTAGTTATATATCCATGAGATCAACTTTGCCTAAGTATTAGTGCTGGATACCATAGCATATTAATTATATATCCATGAGATCAACTTTGCCTA
>NW_024358297.1:0-296 GCF_014805655.1 Passer montanus
CCTGAACCTCAATTTCTGGGCACTGGAACCTCTATGAACTTCAGTTTTCAGGCACCAGGACCCTTGAAACCCCGGAACCCAGGAAAGGAACCCCCTGAACCCCATTTCCTGGGCACCAGGACCCCAGTGCATCCCATTATCAGGCACCAGGACCCCCTGAGCGCCCATTCTGCTGCACCAGGACTCCCCCGAGTCCCCCATTCCTGTGAATGGGGACCCCCTGCACCCCCTTGCCCAGCACCAGATCACAGCCAGGCCATTCTCTGGCACCGAGTCTCCCCTGAACCCCCATTCTC
>NW_024358298.1:0-296 GCF_014805655.1 Passer montanus
AGCAGCCAGCCCAGCATACCATTTTACTACCTGCATTTAAGATATCCTACTAAAAACAAGATGTCTTAACTCTCTTTGTTCTGTCTGCACATGCTGGTTAAAACCTTCATCATTTAACCCACGTCTTTCAAGATCAGTCATGTATATAACAAGGAGATTAATGTCTGGAAGTATAACTATGTTCCTCTTTTGGATTTGGAGAAAAAAAAAAGCTTTAAATTTGTGACAATTAGTGTTAACATTTTATTCTGCAGCAATTTCCCAAGGTAAGCATAATATTTCTATGGACTTTTAAT
>NW_024358299.1:0-296 GCF_014805655.1 Passer montanus
AAGTAACCACATTGCTTTTCTAACTTGTGATCTCTTCAATATATGGACACAATGTTTTGTGCCTAGCTATTAGCTGGATTCTACCAGGGAAAAGCCTTGGCTGGTTACACTGCTGACCACAAATGTAAGTGTGCTGTGTGTGAGGGAGAGAGACGCAGGCAGGCAGGGTGAACAGGAGTGTGCATGAGCACCTGATGGTTTTTGTGACACCATTTCACATTATTAGTTACAAGCTTGCTAGGCACCATACCCTAACATCTCTGCTTACCCTACCTACCTACCTACCTACCTACCTA
>NW_024358300.1:0-296 GCF_014805655.1 Passer montanus
TAGGATGGAAGGCTCCAAAGAAATGAAAGAGAGATTGCAGCCAATGGCAAGAAAGTTTCAGAAACCAAGATGGAAAGGATAAATACTTTTTTATTTCAACCAGGATTAAATTCTTCATACATCTGACAGTAAGATTTCACAGGGATTGCAGAAACCAAAATTTTTCCAAGTTCTCCATGATCAAAAGTAGGTGTATTAATGAACTCCATTTAATTGTTTTTCAAAAATACCTAAAAATTACCATCTTTCATAAACTTTCATGGTGGGTTGGCTCACAAATGTGTTAAATCATTCAC
>NW_024358301.1:0-1523 GCF_014805655.1 Passer montanus
GAAAATGGGGAAAATTGGGGGGAAATGGGAAAAATTGGGATAAATGGGGAAAATACATGGGGGAAATGGGGGGAAATGGGGAAAATGGGGGAAATGGGGGAAAATGGGAAAAAATTGGGAGAATAAATGGGAATAATGGAAAAAAATGAGGGAAATAAATGGGGAAAATGGGGAAAATGAATGGGGAAATGAGGAAAGAATGGGAGGGAAATGGAAAAAATGTGGGGAAATGAGGAAAAATGGGGGAAAAATTGGGATAAATGGGAAGAAAATGGGGGAAAATGGGGAAAATAAGTGGGAATAATGGAGAAAATGAGAAAAAGAAATGGGGAAAATGGGGGGAAATGAGAAAAAATAGGGGAAGAATGGAGGGGAAATGGGGGAAATGGGAAAAAATTGGGAAAATAAATGGGAATAATGGAAATAAATGAGGGAAATAAATGGGGAAAAATGGGGGCAAATGGGAATAATGGAGAAAAATGGGGAACAATGGGGGGAAATGGGAAAAAAAAAGGGAAAAATTGGGATAAATGGGGAAAAATTGGGGGAAATGGGGAAAATAAATGGGGGAAATGGGGAGAAAATGGGTGGAAATGGGAAAAAATGGGGGGGAAAATGGGGAAAAAATGGGGGGAAATGGGGAAAATGGGAAAAATTGGGATACATGGGGAAATGGGGATGGAAAAATGGGAGAAATGGGGAAAATAAATGGGAACAGTGGAAATAAATGAGGGAAATAAATGGGGGAAAATGGGAAAAGTGGGAAAAATACATGGGGGAAATGGGGTAAAATTGGGAAAATAAATGGGGAAAATGGAAATAAATGAGGGAAATAAATGGGGGAAATAAATGGGGAAATGGGGAAAGAATGGGAGGGAAATGGAAAAAAATGGGGGGAAATGAGGAAAAATGGGGAAAAATAAATGGGGGGAAATGGGGGAACATGGCAGGAAAATGGAAAAAAATGGGGAAAATGGGAAAAATGGGGATAAATAAATGGGAGAAATGGAGAAAAAGGAGGAAAATACGAGGGAAAAATGGGAAAAGGGGGGATGGAGAGGGGAAAATGGGGGTGGACTGGGGGAAAAATGGGATAAACCCCTGGGATGAGGGAAAATGGAGGGAAAATGGGATTTTAAAAAGCCTGAAATGGGGACAAATGGGATAAAAATGGGATAAAAATGGGATTAAATGGTCTGAAAAAAAGGGAAAAATGGGATTTAAAAAAGCCTGGAATGAGGAAAAGTGGGGAAGTGGGGCTGGGAGGTGCTGGGGGTGCCCAAATTCCCGAATTGTTGGGGAATTGTTGGGAACTGTTGGAATGCAGCCCCGTCTGGTGGCCATGGCTCACGACAAGGAGCCCCAGGTGGCCCTGGAGGTGCTGAGGCTGCTCACGGCCATGGACAGGTGAGGGCTGGGATTGGGAATTTGGGAATTTGGGAGGGAAAAATGGGAATTTGGGAGGGAAAAATGGGAATTTGGGGAAAAAATGGGAATTTGGGAGGGAAAAATGGGAATTTGGG
>NW_024358301.1:1834-6329 GCF_014805655.1 Passer montanus
GGGGGGAAGGGGGAATTTGGGACCCAGGAGTCCCAGAATTCCCAAAATTTCTGGGAATTCCTGGAAACTCCCAGAAATCTGGGGGAATCTCATGGAAAAGGAGTCAGGAATGGGGGAAAAATGGGAATTTTGGGTCTGGGAGGCCCCAAAATCCCGGATTTTTTTGGGAATTTTGGGGGGGGGAGGGGGAATTTGGGACCCAGGAGTCCCAGAATTCCTGGAATTCCCAAAAATCTGGAGGGATGAGGGGGAAAAAAGGTTGGGAATGGGGGAAAAATGGGAATTTCGGGTCTGGGAGGCCCCAAAATCCCGGATTTTTTTGGGAATTTTGGGGGGGGGAGGGGGAATTTGGGACCCAGGAGTCCCAGAATTCCTGGAATTCCCAAAAATCTGGAGGGATGAGGGGGAAAAAAGGTTGGGAATGGGGGAAAAATGGGAATTTCGGGTCTGGGAGGCCCCAAAATCCCGGATTTTTTTGGGAATTTTGGGGGGGGGAGGGGGAATTTGGGACCCAGGAGTCCCAGAATTCCTGGAATTCCCAAAAATCTGGAGGGATGAGGGGGAAAAAAGGTTGGGAATGGGGGAAAAATGGGAATTTCGGGTCTGGGAGGCCCCAAAATCCCGGATTTTTTTGGGAATTTTGGGGGGGGGGAAGGGGAAATTTGGGACCCGGGAGTCCCAGAATTCCTGGAATTCCTGGAATTCCCAAAAATCTGGAGAAATGAGGAGGAAAAGGAGTCAGGAATGGGGGAAAAATGGGAATTTTGTGTTCGGGAGGCCCCAAAATCTTGGAATTTTTGGGGAATTTTGGTGTGGGGGAGGGGGAATTTGGGACCCAGGAGTCCTGGAATTCCCAAAATTTCTGGGAATTCCTGGAAACTCCCAGAAATCTGGGGGAATCTCATGGAAAAGGAGTCAGGAATGGGGAAAAAATGGGAATTTTGGGTTCAGGAAGCCCCAAAATCTCAAATTTTTGGGGAATTTTGGTGTGGGGGAGGGGGAATTTGGGACCCAGGAATCCCAGAATTCCTGGAATTCCCAAAAATCTGGAGGAATGAGGGGGAAAAAAGGTTGGGAATGGGGGGAAATGGGAATTTTGTGTTCAGGAGGCCCCAAAGTCTTGGAATTTTTGGGGAATTTTGGGGCTGGGGGAGGGGAATTTGGGACCCGGGAGTCCCGGAATTCCCGAACTTCCCGGGAATGCCGGGATGGCGGGCAGGAACCTGGAGGAGGCGCTGAGCCCCGAGGATTGCCAGAGCATCTTCCCCGTGGTCTTCGTGTCCTGCCGCGCCCTGGCCTCGGCCGCCGGCCACTTCCTGTTCCAGAGGTGAGATCCCGGAATTCCTGAGCGAAGTCTGGGAATTCCCAGCGAAATCTGGGAATTCCCACCGAAATCTGGGAATTCCCACCGAAATCTGGGAATTTCCAAACAAAATCTGGGAATTCCCACCGAAATCTGGGAATTCCTGAGCAAAATCTGGGAATTCCCACCGAAATCTGGGAATTCCCAGCCAAAATCTGGGAATTTCCAACCAAAATAAATCAGGGAATTTCCAACTGAAATCTGGGAATTCCCAACCAAAATCTGGGAATTTCCACCCAAAATCTGGGAATTCCCAGCGAAATCTGGGAATTCCCACCAAAATCTGGGAATTCCCAGTGAAATCTGGGAATTTCCAAACAAAATCTGGGAATTCCCACCGAAATCTGGGAGTTTCTAACCAAAATCTGGGAATTCCCACCGAAATCTGGGAATTCCCGGCCAAAATCTGGGAATTCCCAACCGAAATCTGGGAATTCCCAGTGAAGTCTGGGAATTTCCACCTGAAATCTGGGAATTTCTGACCAAAATCTGGGAATTCCCAACCAAAATCTGGGAATTCCCAGCGAAATCTGGGAATTCCCGACCGAAATCAGGGAATTCCCGACCGAAATCTGGGAATTTCCAACTGAAATCGGGGAATTTCCAACCAAAATAAATCGGGGAATTTCCAATCAAAATCTGGGAATTTCCAACCAAAATCTGGGAATTCCCAGCGAAATCTGGGAATTCCTGTTTCAGAGGTGAAAATCCCGGAATTCCCCACCAAAATCTGGGAATTCCCCACCGAAATCTGGGAATTTCTGACAAAATCTGGGAATTCCCAGCCAAAATCAGGGAATTCCCAACTGAAATCGGGGAATTTCCAACCAAAATAAATCAGGGAATTTCCAATCAAAATCTGGGAATTTCCAACCGAAATCTGGGAATTCCTGTTCCAGAGGTGAGAATCCCGGAATTCCCCACCAAAATCTGGGAATTCCCCACCAAAATCTGGGAATTTCCGACCAAAATCTGGGAATTCTGGCCCAAAATCTGGGAATTCCCAACCAAAATCCTGGAATTCTGGCCCCAAATCCCAGAATTCCAACCAAAATCTGGGAATTCCTGTTCCAGAGGTGAAAATCCCGGAATTCCCGGCCAAAATCTGCGAATTCCTGCCCCAAAATCTGGGAATTTCTGACCAAAATCTGGGAATTCCAACCCCAAATCCTCAGAATTCCAAACCCCTAAAAGGTGGGAATTGCAGCCCCAAAACCTTGGGAATTCTGATCCCAAAATCCCAGGAATTCTGACTCCAGGCTGTGAAAAATTCAACCCCAAAACCTGGGAATTCTGATCCCAAAATCCTGGGAATTTTAACTCCAAAATCCCAGGAATTGCAGCCCCAAAACCTCAGGAATTCTGATCCCAAAACGCCAGAAATTCTGATTCCAAACTGTGACAATTCCAAACCCAAAATCCCGGGAATTCTGATCCCAAAACCTGGGAATTGCGACCCCAAAATCCTGGGAATTTTAACTCCAAAATCCCAGGAACTGCACTCCCAAAACCTCAGGAATTCTGATCCCAAAACCCCAGAAATTCTGATTCCAAACTGTGCCAATTCCAACCCCAAAATCCCAGGAATTCTGATCCCAAAACCTGGGAATTGCGACCCCAAAATCCTGGGAATTTTAACTCCAAAATCCCAGGAATTGCAGCCCCAAAACCTCGGGAATTCTGATCCCAAAACCCCAGAAATTCTGATCCCAAAATCCCAGGAATTTCAGCCCCCAAACCTCAGGAATTCTGATCCCAAAACCTCAGGAATTCTGATCCCAAAACGCCAGAAATTCTGATTCCAAACTGTGACAATTCCAAACCCAAAATCCCGGGAATTCTGATCCCAAAACCTGGGAATTGCGACCCCAAATTTTTTTCCCATTTCCCCCATTTTTCCCTGGTTTTCCCCATTTTTTCCCATTTCCCCCCATTTTTCCCTGGTTTTCCCAATTTTTTTCCCATTTCCCCCATTTTTCCCTGGTTTTCCCCATTTTTTTCCCATTTCCCTTAATTTTTCCCAGTTCCTTCCCAATTTTCCCCACTTTTACTCATTTTTTCCCATTTTTCCATGTTCTCTCCTCATTTTTCCCTTTTCCCTGTGTTCTTCCCATCTCCCCCCATTTTTCCCCATTTTTCCCCATTTTTCCCACGTCTTTCCCCATTCTCTTCCTGTTTTTCCCATTTTCCCATTTTTCTCAATTTTTCCTTGTTTTCCCCCATTTTTCCTATTTTCCCCATCTTTTTCCCCATTCTCTCCCTGTTTTTCCCCATTTTCCCAGTTTTTCCCATGTTTTTTTCCCATTTTCCCTTTGATTTTCCCCATTTTCCCTGTGTTTTTTCCCATGTTTTTCCCCATTTTCCCTGTGGTTGTTCCCCATTTCCCCCCATTTTCCCAGTGATTTTTCCCATTTTTCCATGTTTTTTCCCATTTTTCCCCATTTTCATGGTGTTTTTTCCCCATTTTTTCCCCTTTTTCCCCCACTTTTTCCCCATTTTTCCCTGCTGTTTTTCCCCATTTTTCCCCATTTTTCCCATTTTTTCCCATTTTCCCGCTGTTTTCCATTTTTCCCCATTTTTTTTCCCACTGTTTTTCCCCATTTTTTTTCCAGTTTTTCCCATGTTTTTTTCCCTTTTTCCCCATTTTTCCCCATTTTTCCCATTTTTTCCCATTTTCCCGCTGTTTTTCCCCATTTTTTCCCCATTTTCCCACTGTTTTTCCCATGTTTTTTTCCCTTTTTCCCCATTTTTCCCCATTTTCATGGTGTTTTTTCCCCATTTTTCCCCCATTTTTCCCCTATTTTCCCCATTTTTCCCCATTTTCCCCCATTTTTCCCATTTTTTCCCATTTTCCCGCTGTTTCCCCCATTCCAGGCTGCTGGACCCCGTCCGTCACGGCGCCGGCGCGGGCGACTCGCGGAGCTTCTTCCTCAGCCTGCTGCGCTTCTTCCTGCGCTGCCGGGTGCGGAATCGGGGAAAATCCGGGAATTTCGGAGCAAATTCGGGAAATTCGGGGCAAATCCGGGAAATTTGGGGCACATCCGGGAAATTTGGGGCAAATCCGGGGCTTTTGGGGCAGATCTGGGAATTTGGGGCAAATCCAGGAAATTTGGGGCAAATCCGGGGCTTTTG
>NW_024358302.1:0-296 GCF_014805655.1 Passer montanus
GGGGGGGGCAAACCCCCTTTTTGGGGGTCGCGGGGGGGGTCAAACCCCCTTTTTGGGGGGTCGCGGGGGGTGTCACACCCCGAGGCTGGCGGTTTTTTTGGGGGGGTTCCTTGGGGGTCTCAGCCCTGGGGGTGTGGGGGTCGCGCCTCTCTGGGGAGGGGTCTCTGAGCCGGCCCCCCAGGCTGTTCAGCCTCACGCTGCGGCGCCTGGCGCTGCTGCGGGACGTGGCCAAGGAGCGCGGCTCGGTGGTGATCGCCGTCAAGCTGCAGGTGGGGGGGCCGGGGGTCCTGGGGGTC
>NW_024358303.1:0-296 GCF_014805655.1 Passer montanus
GCAAGGGCGATTACTGGGCCTCGGTGGTGCGGAACCCCGGCAGCCGGCAGGTGCTGATCCACCAGAGCAGCCGGCGCTGGAGCCAGGATCCCTTCCGGAAGAGCCCGGGGATGATCCAGTGCGTGCAGTTCCACCCGCTCCGGCCCTACTTCCTGGTGGCTTCCCAGCGCTCCGTGCGCATCTACAACCTGCTGCGCCAGGAGCTCACCAAGAAACTCCAGAGCAACTGCCAGTGGATCTCCAGCATGGCCGTGCACCCCGGAGGTGCGGGATCTGCCCGGGAACGCCGGGATCTG
>NW_024358304.1:0-296 GCF_014805655.1 Passer montanus
AGGAGAGCCCAGGGAGGGGACAAGAGGTGGACACGGAGAGGGGACAGCGAGGGGACACAGCCCCCACCCCCGCGCCCTCCCTCACCTGCAGCTTGACCGACTCTGGCAGCTTCATCTGCAGCAGCCCCTCCT
Organism: Passer montanus; assembly: GCF_014805655.1. Taxonomy (NCBI): domain Eukaryota; kingdom Metazoa; phylum Chordata; class Aves; order Passeriformes; family Passeridae; genus Passer; species Passer montanus. The sequence goes on from NW_024358304.1 coordinate 133, forward strand.
CCAGCTCTTCCTCCTTCTCCTCCTCCTCTTCCTCCTCCTGCACCTCCCCGGCCTCAATGGCCTTCGTCCTCCTGGCCTCCTCCTCATCCTCCTCCTCCTCCTGCAGCTCTCCAGCCTCGATGGCCTTCCTCCTCCTCACCTCCTCCTCCTCTTCCTCCTCCTCC
>NW_024358305.1:0-296 GCF_014805655.1 Passer montanus
CCCGCTGCCGCTGCTGCCGCTCTCCGCGCCCACCTCCGCGGGCAGCGCCAGCTCCGCCGCCTCGTCCAGCGGCAGGCGCGGCAGGGCGGCGGGGCTGCCGGCCTCGCCCTCGCTGTCCTTGCCCGGCCCGTCGTCGCCCTCGCCCACCACGTCGATATCCACATCCTCGGCCGCCGGGACGGCGGGGCCGGACATGTCGCTGGCGCTGCCGCCGCCCGACAGGGTCATCCCCGCTCGGCGGACGGGGCGCGGCGGCGGCGGCGGCGGGGCCTCCCGCCCGCACCGGGCTCCCTCCG
>NW_024358306.1:0-296 GCF_014805655.1 Passer montanus
GCAAAACCCCCAATTTTGGGGCAAAAAAAACCCCATTTTGGGGGGAAAAAAACCCCCCAATTTGGGGAGAAAAACCCCCATTTTGGGGCAAAAACCCCCAATTTTGGGGCAAAAAACCCCCCAATTTTGGGGCAAAAAAAACCCCATTTTGGGGGGAAAAAAACCCCCCAATTTGGGGAGAAAAACCCCCATTTTGGGGCAAAAACCCCCAATTTTGGGGCAAAAAACCCCCCAATTTTGGGGCAAAAAAAGCCCCATTTTGGGGCAAAAAAACCCCCCATTTTGGGGGGAGAAAA
>NW_024358307.1:0-296 GCF_014805655.1 Passer montanus
TCCCAGTTTGGGGTCTGGGGCTCCCAGTATGTCCCAGTACCCCCAGTACCCCCCCCCTTTCTCTCCCCAGCGCCCCCCCGGCTCCAGGAGCGGCCCCTCCCCCACCGGGAGACGGGGGAGGCCCCGCCCCCAATAAACTGGGACGGACTGGTTCTTACTGGTTTACACTGGTTCTTACTGGGACAGGCTGGTTCTTACTGGGAATGGGACTGGGACTGGTTTTAACTGGGACTGGGACTGGTTTAACTGGAGCTGGATTTAACTGGGGCCGTTCCTCACTGGTTTTTACTGGTTTT
>NW_024358308.1:0-296 GCF_014805655.1 Passer montanus
GGGCTTAGGGACACAAAGGGGGACAGGGGGGCTTGGGGACACTGAGGGACAGGGGATGGGGACTTTGGGAGATTGGACGTGGGGTGGGGACAGGGGACAGGCGGATGGGGACACGGGGACAGGGAACTTGGGGACACGGATCTATGTGCCACCAGGCCAGGTGCCACCAGGTGCCACCAGGCCAGGTGCCACTGGATCTAAGTGCCACTGGATCTAAGTGCCACCAGGCCAGGTGCCACCAGGTGCCACTGGATCCAGGTGCCACCAGATCCAAGTGCCACCGGATCCAGGTGCCA
>NW_024358309.1:0-296 GCF_014805655.1 Passer montanus
AGAAAACAGCTACAATCCCTTCTGCTGAAAACGTAACTCACAAAGGGCACACGGAGTGTCAGTTCAGACCAGTGTCCCCAAAGTACCAGGCACTGAAGGGAACCATTTTATACCTGTTTTGTTCTCCATCCTTGCCCTGAATTGTTCCTTACTAAAAAGAAGCATTTCTTAGTTTCTCTCCAGGCCTTCCTTTCCAGCCACTAGCACAGAAATTTGACTTTTGGCAGAGTTCAGGCCACCACCCTCTCCTCAGCACACACATAAGGGCTCAGGTTGGTGCATCTCCAGCAGCTCAG
>NW_024358310.1:0-296 GCF_014805655.1 Passer montanus
CCATGATTCCATTATTCCCTGATTCCATTACTCCAATTTTTATAACCAAGTTTCTGCCTTACTCCTCTTTCTAGAACAAGTTTCTTACTAAAAATACATTTCAATTCTCATTTTTCACATTTATAAGAACACTTCAGCATTTTGGAAAAAATCATCAAAATTCATCCCTGAATATATCCTACAAAATAAACAGTGGGACAATCATCATGAGAATCATGTCAGGGTGCCTAAATCCTAAAAGAAAAGAGGGAAAATCCTGCTCAATTTGATCCCACTTGTGAGCAACCCCTGATCCC
>NW_024358311.1:0-296 GCF_014805655.1 Passer montanus
TAATCTTCTGTCTTGTTTTATAGAAAAAAATCATATGAAATTAAATTATATGAAAGTCCTATTAAAAATCATATTAAATTTTATAAAAAGTGTATATATATATAAATATATTAAAAATGCTATTACAATTCTACCAAAAATTATGTGAACGTTCTATGAAAACTCCATGAAAAATTATATAAAATAATTGTTTGAAAATTATATGAAAAATTATAATAAAATTCTATGAAAATTCTACAAAACATCCATGAAAATGCGATGAAAATGTTATGAATTTTTATGAACAATTTTATGCA
>NW_024358312.1:0-2428 GCF_014805655.1 Passer montanus
CTGTCCCCTCCTGTCCCCAGGGTGCCACCCCCGTTCCCATGGGTGCCACCCCTGGCCCTCCCCTGTCCCCAGGGTGCCACCCCTGTCCCCATCAGTGCCACCCCTGTCCCTCCCCTGTCCCTCCCCTGTCCCTCCCCTGTCCCAGCTAGCTCTGTCCCCTCCTGTCCCCAGGGTGCCACCCCCGTTCCCATGGGTGCCACCCCTGGCCCTCCCCTGTCCCCGCCCGTCCCTTCCTGTGTCCCCACCTCTGTCCCTCCTCTCCGGGCTCTGTCCCGGCTCTGTCCCCGCTGTCCCCATCTCTGTCCCTCTGTCCCTCTGTCCCCGCCATGTCGCCGTGTGTCGCTGCCCAGCGCGGGCCCCTGGCGCTGCTGGCCGCGGCCACCGCGTGTCCCCGCTGCCGCTGTGCCCTGCGGGACCCGGTGCTGCTGCCGTGCGAGCACCGCTGCTGCCGCCGCTGCCTGCTGGGCCCGGAGCCGGGCCCGGAGCCGGCCCCGCTGTCCCCGGGGCTGTCCCCGGGGGTGTCCCCGGTGTCCCCAGAGGTGTCCCCGGGGGTGGCCCCGCTGTCCCCGCGCTGGCCGCGCTGTCCCCAGTGTCGCCGTCCCTGCGCTCCCGGCCGCGTCCGCACCGCGGTGGCGCTGGCGGTGGAGGCGCGGATCGCGCGGCGCCTGGCGGGGGACACGGGGGACAGCGGGGACACCGGAGGGGACAAAGGGGACACCGCGGGGACAGTCCGGAGACGGAGCCGAGCCGGGAGGTGCAGGTGAGCTTTGGGGATTTTGGGTTTATTTGGGGGTTTTTAGGGGTTTCGGGGGGGGAAATGGGGGGATTTTGGGGAAAATTGGGGTAAAATTTGGAGGTTTTCAGGGAAAATTGGGGATTTTTTGGGGAAATTGGGGGGTTTTGGGGGAAAATTCGGGGGTTTTGGGGAAATTCTGAGAATTTTGGGGGTTTGGGGGAATTTCGGGGTTTTTTTGGGGGGAAAATTCGGAGGTTTCTTGGGGAAACTGGGGGGTTTTGGGGGGAAAATGGGGGGAATTTGGAGGAAATTCAGGGGGTTTGGGGGAAATTGGGAGAAAATTTGGGGATTTTGGGGTAAATTCGGGGTTTTCTGGGGGAAATCTGGGGGTTTTTGGGGAAATGTGGGGAAATTGGGGGAAATTAGGGGATTTTGGGGGGAAAATTCAGGGTTTTGGGGGGAAATTTGGAGGTTTTTTGGGGTTTCAGGCAGAAATTGGGAGTTTTGGGGGAACTTTGGGGAAAATATGGGGGTTTTGGGGTTTTTTGGGGGAAATTTAGGGTTTTTGGGGGAATTTGGGGATTTTTGGGGGTTTTTGGGGGATGGGAGGGGAGGTGGGGGAGGGGCAGCTTTGAGATAAATTTTGGGATCTTTTAGGGCCATTTTGGAGCCATTTTTGGGGCTCTTTTGGACCATTTTTGGAGCTGCTTTAGGGTCAGTTTTTGGTGCCGTTTTGGGTCCATTTTGGGGAATTTTGGGACCTGTTTTGAGTCTGTTTTTGATGCCATTTTTGGGCCATTTTAGGGTCATTTTTGGGTCTATTTTGGCCCATTTTTGGGTCATTTTTTGGGGCCATTTTGGGCCTGGTTTTGGGTTCATTTTAGGTAATTTTGGGGCCCATTTTGAGTCTGTTTTTGATGCCATTTTTGGGCCATTTTAGGGTCATTTTTGGGTCTATTTTGGCCCATTTTTGGGTCATTTTTTGGGGCCATTTTGGGCCTGGTTTTGGGTTCATTTTAGGTAATTTTGGGGCCCATTTTGAGTCTGTTTTTGGGGCCATTTTAGAGCCATTTTTGGCCCAATTTTGGGTCATTTTAGACCCTTTTTAGGGTCATTTTGGAGCCGTTGTAGGGTCATTTTTGTGCCCGTTTTGGGCCATTTTTGGGGCCATTTTAGGGTCATTTTTGGGTCCATTTTGGGGCCATTTTTGGGGCCATTTTAGGCCCAATTTGGGCCCATTTTGGGGCAGTTTCGGGGTCATTTCGGGCTCGTTTCGGGGCGCTCACACTTGGAGGAGCGCCGGCCCAGGTGCTCGTTGTCCACGGTGTCGCTCGACCACTCGACCTTCTTGTCCGGCTTCCTCTTCCTCAGCTTCAGCGTCAGGCTGCGGTTCTCCTGGGGGCGGGGCCAGCGGGGTCACCGGGGTCATTCCGGGGCGAGGAGCGCCGGCCCAGGTGCTCGTTGTCCACGGTGTCGCTCGACCACTCGACCTTCTTGTCCGGCTTCCTCTTCCTCAGCTTCAGCGTCAGGCTGCGGTTCTCCTGGGGGCGGGGCCAGCGGGGTCACCGGGGTCATTCCGGGGCCCCAGACCCCTCCCAGTAACCCCAGACCCCTCCCAGTTCCATCCCAGTTCCATCCCAGTAACCCCAGACCCCTCCCAGTCCCTCCCAGTCCCATCCCAGTCCCCCAGCC
>NW_024358312.1:5143-6319 GCF_014805655.1 Passer montanus
GGGCGGAAAATTCAGGGTTTTGGGGGGAAATTTGGAGGTTTTTTGGGGTTTCAGGCAGAAATTGGGAGTTTTGGGGGAACTTTGGGGAAAATATGGGGGTTTTGGGGTTTTTTGGGGGAAATTTAGGGTTTTTGGGGGAATTTGGGGATTTTTGGGGGATGGGAGGGGAGGTGGGGGAGGGGCAGCTTTGAGATAAATTTTGGGATCTTTTAGGGCCATTTTGGAGCCATTTTTGGGGCTCTTTTGGACCATTTTTGGAGCTGCTTTAGGGTCAGTTTTTGGTGCCGTTTTGGGTCCATTTTGGGGAATTTTGGGACCTGTTTTGAGTCTGTTTTTGATGCCATTTTTGGGCCATTTTAGGGTCATTTTTGGGTCTATTTTGGCCCATTTTTGGGTCATTTTTTGGGGCCATTTTGGGCCTGTTTTTGTGTTCATTTTAGGTAATTTTGGGGCCCATTTTGAGTCTGTTTTTGGGGCCATTTTAGAGCCATTTTTGGCCCAATTTTGGGTCATTTTAGACCCTTTTTAGGGTCATTTTGGAGCCGTTGTAGGGTCATTTTTGTGCCCGTTTTGGGCCATTTTTGGGGCCATTTTAGGGTCATTTTGGAGCCGTTGTAGGGTCATTTTTGTGCCTGTTTGGGGCCATTTTTGGGGCCATTTTTGGGGCCATTTTAGGGTCATTTTTGGGTCCATTTTGAGGCCATTTTGGGGCCATTTTAGGGTCATTTTAGGCCCAATTTGGGCCCATTTTTGGGGCAGTTTCAGGGTAATTTTGGGGTCGTTTTTGGGGCCATTTTAGGCCCATTTTTGGGGCAGTTTCAGGGTAATTTTGGGGCCATTTTTGGGGCCATTTTAGGCCCAATTTGGGCCCATTTTGGGGTCGTTTTTGGGGCCATTTTAGGCCCATTTTTGGGGCAGTTTCGGGGTCATTTCGGGCTCGTTTCGGGGCGCTCACACTTGGAGGAGCGCCGGCCCAGGTGCTCGTTGTCCACGGTGTCGCTCGACCACTCGACCTTCTTGTCCGGCTTCCTCTTCCTCAGCTTCAGCGTCAGGCTGCGGTTCTCCTGGGGGCGGGGCCAGCGGGGTCACCGGGGTCATTCCGGGGCCCCAGACCCCTCCCAGTAACCCCAGACCCCTCCCAGTTCCATCCCAGTTCCATCCCAGTAACCCCAGACC
>NW_024358313.1:0-296 GCF_014805655.1 Passer montanus
CTCAGAGCGGGCGGCACCGCGCACCGGCACCGGCTCCGCGCCGCCGCTCCCGCCGTCCTGGGGGCGGGCAGCGCGCACGGAGGGACCGCTCCATCCCTCCCTCCATCACCCACCCACCTATCCATCCACCCACCCATCGCTCCCCGCATCCCGGCGCGCTGGGAGCGCGGCGGCAGCAGCCGATGTGCAGCCCCGGGGGACAGCCGCGGCAGCGCCCGGCCGGCGGTGAGTGCGTCCTGCGGGCTCGGGGCAGCGAGCGGAGGCTGCGGGAGCGCCGCGGGAGCGCGGGCTGGGCT
>NW_024358314.1:0-296 GCF_014805655.1 Passer montanus
GAGGGAGCGGGAGCTGCGGGAGCTGCGGGAGACGGCGGAGGGGCTGGAGCGCAGCCGGGCAGCGCTGCGGGAACGCGCGGCCCGGCTGGAGCGCGCCTGCCGCGACAAGGACGGGAAGGTGAGGGACGGGGAGGGGACCTCCCCAGAACCATCCCACCGATGCCATCATCATCCTCTGCCGTCATTGTGCCCATTGCTGAACCCTTCCCGTCATCATCCTCTGGCGTCCTTGTCCCCACTGCCGACCCCTTCTCATCTTCCTCTTTTTCCCATCCTTGTCCCCATTGCCGACCCTT
>NW_024358315.1:0-296 GCF_014805655.1 Passer montanus
TTCCAGTGGGGGAAGTTTGGGATGGAATTGTCAGGGATTTTAAGAGGGCAGGAAAAAAAAGAAAAGGAATTTTTAGGGATTTTCATGGGAATTTAATGGTATTTTTGGGGATTTTTCTCGGATTTTTATGGAGTTTTTTGGGGTCTTTTAATGATTTTTAGGGATTTTTTGGTGATTTTTCGGGATTTTGGGGGGATTTTTTTGATTTTAAGGAATTTTTTTGGGATTTTTTTTTTAATTTTGGGGGGGAATTATTTTTTTTTTTAATTTAAGGAATTTTTGGGGGATTTTTTAGG
>NW_024358316.1:0-296 GCF_014805655.1 Passer montanus
TGATAAGTTATTCCCCATTATGTCCCCAGGGGCTCACCTGTACTGCTGTGTCGAGAATAGTTCCGGTCCGGAGCAGGCCGTCGGTACCTGTAGGTCTCATAGTCATGCTGGGCTCTGTCTGTGTCTGAACGTTCCTGTACAGCTACATTGGCAGCAGTGTCACAGTCAGCATACATTCCTTTTGACACAGCCATGCTACACAAAATAACACCATACAACTCGAGAAGGCTTCAAGTGTCTACCTCTTCTTTTCCCTCAACAAAACCTCTTCAGTGCTGTTCACCTGCTCTGTGCAG
>NW_024358317.1:0-296 GCF_014805655.1 Passer montanus
TATTATTATTATTATTATTATTATATTGCAATCACAACAGTTTTCCAGGTGCTCCCATGGCATTGGCACTGATGCATTCCCAATGAGGGAAAAAAAGGGATGGGATAAGGAAGGGGAGCTTTGGCTCAAGTCCTCCCCATTCCTGAAATTCCTCCAAGTTCTCCTCCTGTTCCCATTGGGATCATAATGCAAGAGATCATTAAAATTAATGGAATTAATCCCATTTGTGCTAAGGCACAAATTCATCCTCCTGTCCCTTCATGTCCTGTCACTCCTGGCTCCCAGTCCACATCCCA
>NW_024358318.1:0-296 GCF_014805655.1 Passer montanus
ACAGTGCCTTTTAATTTATTTAATTTTTTATATAAACACATGGCACAAAAGATCCCCTTAGACACAATTCCAGAAACAATTTCCCAAATGAGAGTTTGCATAGCAGAGAAAACTAGAACTACAGAAAATGCATGTTCTTAAAAAATGAACAAAAGCCTACGAACTTCCTACATTTTTTCTGTAGAAATTACTGTAATTCTACATTACTGTAATTTCTACATTACTGTAGAAATACTTCCTACAGTATTGCTTCAGCATATTATGGTTAAATGTAAGAATGTGACTCTGAAAAAGAC
>NW_024358319.1:0-296 GCF_014805655.1 Passer montanus
CAAGCATGTTTCCACCATGGAGATATGGGAGTGAAGCACTGCTGGGCTGGAGGTGGGGAGAGAAGATCTGGAGGAGAAGTAAGTTATTTTTCATTGGCAAAATTACTGTTTCTGGAGGCCATTTGGAACAAAGCAGGTGTAGAAGTTCTGGAAGGATAAAGGTGTCAGACATTAAAGAGAACCACCCCCCCACCAAAAAAAAAACCTTTTTACTTGGTTAAAGGCAGGAAAAGGTTTGTTGTGTTTGAAGGAGCTCTCTTAAGGTCTCTCCATTCTGTTGATTTCAGCCAGAATCC
>NW_024358320.1:0-296 GCF_014805655.1 Passer montanus
GCCAGCCCACATACCAGCTCTGTGCTTTTGTTCTTAAGGTTCATTAGGAAAGAAGAATTTTTAAGTCGCTGTCTTCCTCTCTGCTGCGAAGGTTCAGGGTGTTCCAAGCAGAAGGGAGCCAGAGCGCGCTGTGTTCATAACACCTCCAGTGGGGCTCATGTCATAGCAGAGTCTGGCAGATACACTGGCATAGAGCCACCATCTTTTATAAAAGGGTCCAAGGAACAATTAGACAAAGGCAAATAAATGCTTTTCTCTTGTAAAGGATCTTCCTAAGGGACAGTTTCCACTTGCCT
>NW_024358321.1:0-296 GCF_014805655.1 Passer montanus
AAATAATAAAGAAACTGGATAACAGGTGTATAAAATAAATAAATAATAAATAAACTGGATAACGAGTTTATAAAATAAAAAATAATAAAGAAACCCAGATAATTGGTTTGTAAAATAAAGAAATAATAAACAAACATGGATAATGGGTTTATAAAATAAAAAAACAATAAATAAACTGGATAACACCCTGCACAGGGACAACGCCCTGCACAGGGATCCTGCAAGGAGCTGCTCCTCCTGCCCCGAGCTCTCTCTGAGGCTCCTCTGCTGCAGCTCCACAGATCCCAAATCCCTGG
>NW_024358322.1:0-295 GCF_014805655.1 Passer montanus
TTAAATAAATGTAGACATTAGCTAAGAACGTTGAAAAATATTAAATATCCACAAATATGAAGCCATTCTAAAGGAAGCCTGGGAAACAACAGTTTTAGCACAAAAAGGTCCACAGCCATGGCAGGATACCTTAGAAAAGTACATCTACAATGATTTGTAATAAAAAAAAATTGAAGACTTATTTCCTTTACCAGTGTTCCAAATGGAACCTATATGACACAGTTCATTTAAGGACAGCTGAACAACTGCAATTTGGGGAGGTAGGCTTTTTTGTCTTGCTGTACTCTCAAAATAT
>NW_024358323.1:0-6314 GCF_014805655.1 Passer montanus
TGGATTTTCCAGGGGTTTGTTGGGATCCCCCATGCACAGGGCAGGTCCCACTCCATGGAACACCGTGTCCTGGTGGTGTTGGCCGTGTCCAGTGGTGACAAAGGTCTCTCTTGTCCCCTGGGTTGCAGAGCACCAGTTCTACCACAAATGGGCCATCCTGTCCGACCCTGAGGACCTCACGGCAGGCCTCAAGGGCTACCTCAAGTGTGACATCGCCGTGGTAGGCAAAGGGGACAACATCAAGACCCCGCACAAGGCCAATGAGACGGAGGAGGATGACATCGAAGGGTAGGGATCTGCTGGGATCCGCTTCTTCCTGGCTCCCTCGGGAATCCTTTCCACCTCTCTGTCCCTTGGGTGGGATCACAGGATGCAAACCTGGTGGCAAACCCTGAGCCATGAAAGCAGAGGGACCAGTCCGGTGGTTTTCTGGGAGGGAATGCATGGTCCTGGTGTAATTCCAGGTGATCTCCAGCATGGGGTTGTCCTTCCTGTGGGGTCAGACCATCCGCTGGTGGTTGAACTCTCCAGCAGCACCCATTCTGATGTTCCCTGATGTTCCTGATGGGCCCTGGGTGGGAAGATGGGATGGGATAATGGGATGGGGGATAATGGGATGGAATCTCACACCCCAAGGCAGAGCAGGGAAGTCTGGATGGGGTTTCCCAGGCTGTGTGTGTGAACAGGGATCTTGGACTGCCCAGAACATCTCAAAGGTCACGGAACCAAAATCAGGAGCTTTAAGGCTTTATTCCAGCCCCAAAACTTTTCCAGATAAATTAATATCTCAATTTCTAATCTGCCTCTGTGGCTCTCCCCACATGGAATCATGGGATGGTTTAGATTGGGAAAGACCTCTGGGATTGAGTGCAGCCATTAACAGTCAGAAAGCACCAGCACAGCTCTCCTGACTTGCTGGGATTTGAGGAACCACCTCCAGTACTTTGGGCTTCATCTCATGCTGTAGTGGTGATGTTCTCCTACTTATTCCTAAAATCCTGGAGTTGTTTGTTTTGGAAGGGATATTCAAGATCACCTTCTTCCAACCGTCCTGCCATGGGCAGGGACACCTTCCACCAGTCAAGGAAAACTCCAGCAATTCCTAGAATTGCACTAGAAATATTTTATTCACAGCATTCCCATTTATTCCTGCAGAGGAGGAAAGCCACCTATCCCAAAAAAACCCCAAATGAATGGAGTTAATTTCATCCCCAAAATAATCCTCCAAGCTCCCCTTGGTAAGGAAAAAGCAATTCTTCCAAAACCCCATTAATTCAATTTCTGTGGGTTGGAGTGGAAGCGGAAGGAGTCAGTGCTCGGAAAATGGAGCAGCTTTTCTCTGGTCATTTATGGAACCACAAAGGTTGGATGGAGATCATCCCATCCAACCTTCAGTCTTCCCTTGTGGAAAGGGTGACACGTGCCCCTGGCAGGGGGCTGGGGAGTCCTGGCAGGAAGCCAAAGACACTTGGGATCTCAATCTTAACCCACGGAGCAAATTACCAACCTTGTATGAAGAATCACAAGTCACAGAAGTTTTAGTAGAGTAATAATGAATTAACCACAGGGTGAAAAGTGGAATTTTGTCAATTTTATTATAGGGGGTCTAGGAGGCGAGATGGAGGGACTTGGGTGTTGTCCTATTCTTCTTCTTTCTTCTTCCTAGCCTCCATCTTCTTGGTGATGGTGGCACATTTGGATTGGTCTAAAGTAGAAGTAGACAGTCTAACATCGGAGATAGGTATTGGAAAATAATGATAAATAAAGTATATGTAACTTGTAGTATAAAATGTAGACACCAGCCCGGGGGTGGGCAGTGTGCCCTTGAGAGACCTGCAGATCAGACCTCTGTGGGTCTGAGAGAAAATATTTTAGATAATCGACAATAAACAACCTTGTGAACCAGGGCTGAAGAATCCCAACTCTTTCTTCAGCCAGTGGGCTGGAAAAAAGGGACTCTTGGGTCACCCCGACAGCAGACAACCCAAGATTCCCTGACCACCCCACCCCAGCAGCTGTTCCCAACTCCATCCACTGACATTCCAGGAACCTGCTGCTCCCTGATGGGGTGCCCCCCGAGCGGCAGTGGGCTCGGTTCTACATCAAGATCTACCGCGCTGAGGGGCTGCCGCGCATGAACACCAGCATCATGGCCAACGTCAAGAAGGCCCTCATCGGCGAGAACAAGGACCTGGTGGACCCCTACGTGCAGGTGGCCTTCGCGGGGCAGAAGGTGAGCGGGGAGCTCCCAGGGGGACCACAGGAGGTGACGCCAGCAGGTAGCCATAGATGGTCTCGGTCATCCTTGCATGTCAGGATGGACGTGGTGTCACCTGGTATGATGGGTGTGATGTCACCTCCCAGGATGACCACAGGAGGTGACACCAGCAGGTGGCCATAGATGGTCTCGGTCATCCTTGCATGTCAGGATGGGCGTGGTGTCACCTGGCATGATGGGCGTGGTGTCACCTGGCATGATGGGTGTGGTGTCGCCTGGCACATCAAGATGGGAGTGGTGTCACCTGGCATGTCAAGATGGACGTGGTGTCACCTGGCACATCAAGACGGGTGTGGTGTCACCTGGCACGTCAAGATGGGTGTGGTGTCACCTGGTGCATTGAGATGGGCGTGGTGTCACTTGGCACTGTGAGATGGGCATGGTGTCACTTGGCCCATTAAAATGGGTGTGGTGTCACCTGGCACATCAAGATGGGCATGGTGTCACCTGGTGCATTGAGATGGGTGTGGTGTCACCTTGGTTTATATGGGTGTCGTGTCACCTGGCACGTCGAGATGGGCATGGTGTCACTTTGTTTTCTCTCTCCGGGTTGAGTTTGAGCCCTCTCCAGTTGAGGAGGAGAATTCTTTGCTCAGGAGAGGGTGGAGTGGGTGGAAGGGATCAGCTCGGGTGGTAAGGGATGGTTTGGGAGATCCAACCTGTTGGGAAGGATGAAAGTTTGACAAGAAACTTTCACAGATCTGCATGCTTGGCAGAAAGCTCTCAAAATGCAGAACCTGAGAACGAAATAGAGGTGGAACAAGTTTTGATATAGAAGAACAGATGTGTAAATTGACAGTTGCTGAGCCAGTCTTGCTGTACAACTATGAAAACAAAGGTTAAGTCGATTTGGAAAGAGATTTTGTGACTTAGAGCAAAGGATAAGCTGACCGCAAACAAAAAGATGTTTTTTTCCAAGCAGAAACATACCACAGGCAAACAAACATGTCGATGTGGCAAGTAGCAAAAAGGTCTAACAATTTTCCACTGCAAGAAAACTGAAACACAACTTTAAGCTTAAACTGTAACATTCTAACTCATGTGATTGGATAGTATTGACCATAATAATGATAGGTCATAGGTAATACTAAAGGTATTTATTGGTTGATTATGTATTAAGATGCTCAGCAAAGAACAATGCAATGTAACCAAAACTAAAGGGTTTTCAGGCTTGTCTGCAGCTGGAGCTGACAGCTGTAGCCATGGCTCCGTCACCCACTGTTGGAAATCCAGGCTCTTTCTCGCTCCAAGGTCAGGCTGCATAACACTCAGGAGATATTGTTTTAGAAGTCTCACTCTGAAGTTTATCATCCTTATCTATTACGAACTCACAAGATGTGAGCTCCCCCTTAAAAGCCAACTAAAATGGTGTCTGTTCAAGGCTATTTAAGTCCAAAACAGTTGACATAATAAAAAATAAACAGTTGACATCTATATTTTTTATGTTTCTAACCCAATTATGATCACCCAAAACCCCCAATGCGGACATCTTTCATCCAATTAGAGAAAACCACCCAGATCTGTGAAGAAGGAAGAAAAAGGTGCAAAAAAGACATCTAACCCACACCTAAAATTCTCCATCCTTGCTCCCATATATCACCATAGACTAAAACCCCAAATCAAGTTTTTTCACCCTGTGAGATCACAAACTTCTAACCAACTCCACACCCATAATCCCAGTGTTATTAATCAATTTTTGAAGCCTTCTCCACAGCCTCAGGTCAAATGCAGTGCTCTCCTGTGGGTCTGTGCCTTTCAGCACAGAAAATTTCAAATTTTCAGCATTGGGGGTTCCAAAATCCCACGACCCCAGACTGCTGTAACATCTTGGATAAAACAAACTGCATTTTGAAGAGGCGCCTGGAGTCCCACATCTCTCATCTCAAGCTCTTACTCAACCTTTGTCTGATATCCATCTCCTCTCGATTCCCAGGGAAAGACATCCATACAGAAGAGCAGCTACGAGCCCCTCTGGAACGAGCAAATCATCTTCACAGAGATGTTCCCCCCGCTGTGCAAGCGGATCAAGATCCAGATCCGGGACTCGGACAAGGTCAATGACGTGGCCATCGGGACCCATTTCATCGACCTGAGGAAGATCTCCAACGAAGGGGACAAAGGTAAAGTTGAAGTGGGGGCATAAACGCTACAGGGGCATTCCTTTGGCAGAGTTCAAAAAGTTTTCCAGGTTCCTTCCCACCCCTGGAATTCCTGGGTGCTCATCTGGAGAGACCTTGATGTCCGGAAATGAGAGAGGTTCCTGGGCCAATGCCCTGAAAACCAAGATTTGTCACAAACCCTCAGCCAATACCTGAAAGCAAAGACACCCCAGAACAATTTGCTCTTCCAAAAATTCAGTGGACGGATGAGCATTTGTGGGCAAAGATGGGAAACCAGACGTGGGACTGGAAAGGAACAAAAAGGGCATTCTCCTTCCTCGACCCTCAAAATGGGGAATTGCCAAAGACCTGCCCATTTCCCACCACTGCCCTCCCTGAAAATTTCTTAATAAAAAAAAATCTGGATGCTCAGGGGGGACCTTGTGGCTCTGCACAACTCCCTGACAGGAGGGGACAGCCAGGGGGGTCGGGCTCTGCTGCCAGGGAACAGGGACAGGACAAGGGGAAATGGCCTCAGGCTGGGCCAGGGCAGGCTCAGGTTGGATATCTGGAAAATTCCTCCCTGGAAATGGCTGTTGATCCCTGGCATGGGTGGAGTTTCCATCCCTGGAGGGATTTAAAAGCCGTTTGGATGTGGCACCTGGGGACATGGGTTAGTGGAGGCCTTGGCAGTGTTGGGATCCGATGGAAATGCTGCCGGAAAAATCTCCTGCAAATCCATTAGGCAGGAGACTAAGATAAAAGATTTAAATGTTTCTGCTCACCCTGGTTGTGCCAGGTTGGACACCAGGAGGAATTTCTCCATGGAAAGGATGGTCAGGCCTTGGAAGGGGCTGCCCAGGGAGGTTTGGAGTACCCATCCCTGGAGGTGTCCAAGGAATTCCTGGATGTGGCACTCAGTGTCCTGGGCTGGGGACAAGGTGGGGATCAGTCACAGGCTGGACTCGATGGTCTGGGAGCTCTTTCCCAACCCAGATTATTCCAGGATTCCTTGAAAACTCTCTCCATGGATGGCGCCAACCACACTTCCATGGACACACAAGAACACACAGTCTCAGCCCATGTCACCACACAGAGACCAGGAAAGTGGTGCCAACCATGACTGCCAAGACATTCCCTTTTTCCTCTCCACCCCCTTCCCACCTGTCCCTTCCACCCCCTCAGGTTTCCTGCCCACCTTCGGCCCCGCCTGGGTGAACATGTACGGCTCCACGCGGAATTACACCCTCATGGATGAGCACCAGGAGCTCAACGAGCACAACTCCCTGACAGGAGGGGACAGCCAGGGGGGTCGGGCTCTGCTGCCAGGGAACAGGGACAGGACAAGGGGAAATGGCCTCAGGCTGGGCCAGGGCAGGCTCAGGTTGGATATCTGGAAAATTCCTCCCTGGAAATGGCTGTTGATCCCTGGCATGGGTGGAGTTTCCATCCCTGGAGGGATTTAAAAGCCGTTTGGATGTGGCACCTGGGGACATGGGTTAGTGGAGGCCTTGGCAGTGTTGGGATCCGATGGAAATGCTGCCGGAAAAATCTCCTGCAAATCCATTAGGCAGGAGACTAAGATAAAAGATTTAAATGTTTCTGCTCACCCTGGTTGTGCCAGGTTGGACACCAGGAGGAATTTCCCCCTGGAAAGGAGGGTCAGGCCTTGGAAGGGGCTGCCCAGGGAGGTTTGGAGTGCCCATCCCTGGAGGTGTCCAAGGAATTCCTGGATGTGGCACTCAGTGTCCTGGGCTGGGGACAAGGTGGGGATCAGTCACAGGCTGGACTCGATGGTCTGGGAGCTCTTTCCCAACCCAGATTATTCCAGGATTCCTTGAAAACTCTCTCCATGGATGGCGCCAACTACACTTCCACGGACACACAAGAACACACAGTCCCAGCCCGTGTCACCACACAGAGACCAGGAAAGTGGT
>NW_024358324.1:0-295 GCF_014805655.1 Passer montanus
CCGGGAGAGGCCCCGAGGAGGGCAAAGCTCCTGGGGAGGGTCGAGGGGAGGGCTCTAGGGAGGGGAGGGGGTCCCGGGGTGGGGGTCTGGGAGGGTCCCGGGGAGAGGAGGGGTCTTGGGTAGGGGAGGGGTCCCCATGAGGAGTCCTGGAGAGGAGAGGGGTCACGGGGAGGGGTCCCGAGGAGAGGAAGGGTCCCGAGGAGGGGTCTAAGGAAGGGAGGGGAGGGGTCCCGAGTGGGGAGGGGTCTCGGGAAGGGAAGGGAGGGTTCCGGGGGGGGGTCCCAAGAAGGGAGGG
>NW_024358325.1:0-295 GCF_014805655.1 Passer montanus
AAGTGTTCTTTCAGTTTTGTATCCAAAAAAGCATTAACGCAGTGGAATTAAAATATTTCCGTTTTCTTACCAACACAAACACTGGAAGAAAAATCTTTAAGACTACATTAAATATGCTTTCAAACTCAAAATTAGAAGTCTCATTTCAGGACACATGTTTACAGTACAACTAAAAATCGAGGCAAATTTAGTTGTGAATTATAAAATGAAAAATCATGTTTCACTTTTCAAATGTAGGAAGGAATGCTTCCATTGTAGTTAACACCACTAAGCTCACAGATGCTGTAAAGGCAGG
>NW_024358326.1:0-295 GCF_014805655.1 Passer montanus
GACCAGTAACGGACCAGTAACACCAGTAACGGACCAGTAACACCAATAAGGGACTGGGAACGGCCCCGCGTCACGCCCCCACAGAGCGGCCCAGGAGCGGCCCAGTAAGGGACCAGTAAGGGACCAGTAACACCAGTAAGGGACCAGTAAGGGACTGGGAACGGACCCGGGCCACGACCCCTCCCAGTTACCCAGTAACGGACCAGTAAGGGACCAGTAACACCAGTAAGGGACCAGTAAGGGACCAGTAAGGGACTGGGAACGGACCCGGGCCACGCCCCCTCCCAGTTACCCA
>NW_024358327.1:0-295 GCF_014805655.1 Passer montanus
ACGTACAAATTTTATGGTGATTTACTGCCTTTTTTTTCCCTGTGCTATAATGTCCACAGGTTTCTTGTGTTTGTTAGGTTTGTGTGACCAAGGGAAAAACTAAATTAAGTCAGTACCTAACTGGAGTAAAAATCTCTCGACTCAGCAGTTGCTTCCTGTGTACCCGAGCTACTATATTGTATTGCAATCTTTTCTTAAAACAACATTAAAAAGGACTTGCTAGTTTTTTTTCTAAATAATCTAATAGAAATGGGTTCTGGTTCTGCCTGGGCTAGAGTTAATATTTTCACAGTAG
>NW_024358328.1:0-295 GCF_014805655.1 Passer montanus
GCGCGGCCGCGCTCCTGCTCCAGGTACGCCCCCTGCCCCAAAAACCACCCCAAACTCACCCAAAATTCACCCAAAAATTAACCTAAAATTAACTCAAAAATCACCCAAAATTAACACAATATTGTCCCAAAAATCTCCCAAAATTAACAGAAAATTAACATAAAATTCACCCAAAATCACGCAAAAATCTCCAAAAAATCACCCAAAATTCTCGCAAAAATAACCCAAAATTAATCTGAACTTAACCCAAAATTAACGCAAAAATCACCCAAAATTAATGCAAAATTAATCTAAA
>NW_024358329.1:0-295 GCF_014805655.1 Passer montanus
TTCCTTTGCATCTTCCTATGATTTTACAGTTTAACTCCAGACTGGGTTTGTCATTGGGGTTGGGGGTGTTACATGTGATACTTTTGGCTATTTTTGTTCTGCCTGGTCAAATATTTCACTGAACCTCCATTTTCTAGTCCTTTCTGGGTAGCCATCAGAGCACTGTGAACTATTCTGCTCAAAATTCCAGCATTAACCATACCTGACAGAAGGACACCTTCTAAAAGAGTGACATCAGATGGATTTGTTCTCAGCCTACAGCTTTGAAATAATTTTTACTGTTCTCCAAATAATT
>NW_024358330.1:0-295 GCF_014805655.1 Passer montanus
CCCTTGACCACCCAACGCCCCACCTCGCCCCCGCTCTGTGACCACCCCCCCCTGCCGCCCCCATTTCCCAACTCTTGACCCTCCTTGGGGGACCCCAAAACCCATTTCAGACCCCAACTCTTGACCACCCAACACTCAATAATATCACCATGAGCACCCAACACCCAATGGAGACCCCAAAACCTAATGGAGACCCCAAAACCCAATGGGGACCCCAAAACCCATTGCAGACCCCAACTCTTGGCCACCCAACACTCAATGGAGATACCATGAGCACCCAACACCCAATGGACAC
>NW_024358331.1:0-295 GCF_014805655.1 Passer montanus
AAATTCCCCAAAAAATTCCCAAATTTCCCTAAATTTTAAAATAATTCCCTAAAACAAAACCAAAAAATTCCAATATTTCCCCAAAATTCCCAAATTTTGCCCCAAAATTTCCTTTTCTCCAAAAAAATTCCCTAAAAATCCCCAATTTTTCCTCAATATCCCAAAAAATTCTCCAAAAATTCCCTAAAAATTCCCAATTCTTCCCCAATTTTTATTTTTCTCACAAAATTTCCCAAAAAAATCCCAAATTTTTTCTGCCAAAATCCCAAAAATCCCCAAATTTTCCCAAAAAATT
>NW_024358332.1:0-295 GCF_014805655.1 Passer montanus
GGCCGCGGGGTTCAGCGGGCCCACGATGGCGCTGCCGTAGCGCTCGGCGCTGACCACTCCGGCCACGGCCTGCGGCGCGGCGCAGGCCTCGGACAGCACCACGGCGTCCCACCAGTAGCCGGCGGTCAGCGCCGGGTCGCGGTTGAGCCGCGCCACCGCCAGGCGCGAGGCCACCTCGGGCAGCGCCCGCGCCAGCAGCGGGTCGCAGCTCCAGGGGCCCAGCACGGCCACCTTGAAGGTGGCGGCCAGCGAGGGCAGCGGGCAGGGGAGCAGCAGCAGCAGCAGGAGGAGGAGG
>NW_024358333.1:0-295 GCF_014805655.1 Passer montanus
CCCCCATCCCAAGAGTCCTGCTCACTCAGGACGGTGACATTCAGAGCGTCACTCTTGGCCACACTGTCCCCGTATTTGACCCAGCACCAGTATGGCTGCTGGCATTGTCCCCAACGTGGGGCAGCTCCAGGCGGGGGCCAGTGCCCAGCAGTGCCTCTGTGCCCTCCCGGTGCCAGGAGAAGGACAGGGGACCTGTCCCCGAGGTCACCGTGCAGCTTAATACCTGGCCGTCCCCCAGTGCCACCTATCCCTCGGGGGGCTGCACTGACAGGGACACCCACGAGAGCAGGACACC
>NW_024358334.1:0-271 GCF_014805655.1 Passer montanus
GGGTGCCGTTTTCAGGGGTCTCCCTGTGCTGCTTTTTGGGGCGGGGGTCTCCGGGTGCCGTTTTTTGGGTCGGGGTCTCCGGGTGCCGTTTTCTGGGGCGGGGGTCTCACGCTGCGCCCCCTCCCCAGGCGCGGGGGCTCTGGCGCTGCTGCTGCCCCTGGGGCTCGTGGGGGTCGTCAGCGCCGGCCTGGGGGAGGGGCCGGGCTGGGCGCCCCCCGCCCCCGCGCTGCCCACGCCCCCCGCCCTGGCGCTCGTCCTGGCCTGGGTGGGC
>NW_024358334.1:1843-6313 GCF_014805655.1 Passer montanus
CACTGGAGGATCTGGGGACAATGGGGGGGGGGAGCACCTGGGGGTTACTGTGACAAACTGGGAGGGACTGGGAGCAGTGGGACGAGAGCCACTGGAGGATCTGGGGACAATGGGGGGGGGGAGCACCTGGGGGTTACTGTGACAAACTGGGAGGGACTGGGAGCAGTGGGACGAGAGCCACTGGAGGATCTGGGGACAATGGGGGGGGGGAGCACCTGGGGGTTACTGTGACAAACTGGGAGGGACTGGGAGCAGTGGGACGAGAGCCTGGGGGGTTAACGAGCTTTTCCCCCGCTGTTCCCCATCTGTGTCCCCCTAATGTCCCCGTGTCCCCTCTGTCCCCCCCGTGTCCCCTCTGTCCCCCCCGTGTCCCCGATGTCCCCGATGTCCCCGATGTCCCCGTGTCCCCTCTGTCCCCAGCTGCTGGTGCTGGCGGCGGCCCTGGGGGAGCAGCAGCGCCTTTGGGGGTCCCCATCGCTGCCCCTGGTGCTCGTGGTGGCCGCTCAGGGGGTCCCGGTGCTGCGGCGCCTGCGGGTGGATATGGGGGGGCTATGGGGGCGTTTGTGGGGTCCCCAGGGGATTTTGGGGTTCCCCCCGGGGGTTATGGGAGCATCTGTAAGGTCCCCGGGGGTCTTTGGGGTCCCCCAGGGGGGGCTATGGGGGCAGTGGGAGGGTCTGTGGGACCCCCAGGGATTTTTGGGGTCCCCCCTGGGGGCTGTGGGAGGCTCTGTGGGGTCTCCAGGGGATTTTGGGATCTCCCCAGGGGGTCTGGGGACTATGGGAGAGTCTGTGGGGTCCCCAGGGGTTTTTGGGGTCCCCCCGGGGGGTCTGGGGGCTATGGGAGGGTCTATGGAATCCCCAGGGTTTTTGGGTTCCCCCGGGGGCATTGGGAGGGTCTGTTGGGTCCCCAGGGGTTTTTGGGGTGCCCCCGGGGGGTGAGGTGTGTTTGGGGCAGGGGGGAGCTGTGGGGGTCTCACCTCTTGCCCCTCCCCAGGAGCTGAACCAGAATTCTGCCCCCGGGCCCGGGGGGTTCCTGGCGATCTTCGGGGCTCTGGCCTGGGGCCCTTTTGGGGGTCCCCTCCCGGCGCTGCTGCTCCTGCGGAGACCCCAGCAGGGGCTGGGGGGAGCCGGGGGCGCCGCCTGTGGGGGGCTCTACGGTGGGCATGGGGGGATCTGGGGGGCACGGGAGCAGATTTGGGGGCATCGGTGGGATTCGGGGTTAATGGGATTGTTTGGGGATTCACTGCGGGAATGGCACTGGGGCGGGTTCAGGGGGAACTGGGGGGATTTGGGGGGGGGCAGTGAGGAGCTCGGGGGGGGTCTCGGGGCAATTCGGGGGGTCCTGACATCCCCCTCCCCTTCCCCCCCAGCTCTGGGCTTGTGGATCTTCCACGGTGCCACCACCCAGAGGAGCCTCTTCAGCCGCGACCCCCGAGACCCCCGTGTGGCTGGTGAGACCCCCAAAGGCCCGGGACACCCAAACCGCCGAGGAGCCCCAAATTTGGGACCCCCCAAACTCCTGTTTGCCCCCGCCCCAGGTCTCCCCACGGTCCCCACGGCCACGGGGCAGGTGCTGCTGGCCGGGGGCTGGTGGGGGCTCGTGCGACGCCCCGACGACCTCGGGGAGCTGCTGATGGCCTTGGGCTGGACCCTCCCCTGCGGTGAGACCCCCCAAAACCCCGTATCCCCCCTGAGCCCCCCAAACCCTGTGTCCCTCCCGAGCCCTCCCAGGCACCTGAGCCCCCCAAAGCCCTTGCAGACACCTGGGTGTCCCCTGAACAGCCCAAACATGCGGGTTCCTGCCCCCTGTCCCTGCCCCACTGGGCGTCTCTCCCTTCCCCAACACCCAGTCCCTCCCAACTGCCCCCCCCAACCTGCTCCACACCCAGGAGCCCCCCAGGCCTCTCCCCGGCCCCCGTGTCCCCCCAGGCCTGTCCCCGGCCCTGCTGCTGCTCCTGGCGGGGGCCGTGCTCCGCGAGCTCCGAGCGGTGGTGGGGGAACGGCGGCAGCGGCGCCGCTTTGGGGGGGCCTGGGGGGGCCTGTGCCAGCGCGTCCCCCATCGCCTGCTGCCCCTCGTCTACTGAGGGCTCCTCCGAGACCCCCCTGCGACCCACCGAGGGACCCCCCCAGGACTCCCCACGTTGCCTGTGGAACCCCCTGGGCTCCCCCCATCTACTGGGGCACCTTCGGGACCCCCCAGCTCCCACCCCCAGCATTTACTGACACTGCCGGGATCTCTCCCATGGACTGAGGGACTCCCAGGACCCCCTTGGGACCCCCCCAGGTCACAGGGGGTTCCACAGCCCCATCGCTGTGGATCACTTGTAATAAAGTCTTGGGGTCTCCTTTCTGGCTCTGTTAATGCCTGTGTTCATTAGTGCCCCCCTTCATTAACTGGTTTTCCTCTTCGCTAATCAGTTCCTCCTTCATTAATAAATGCCCGCATTCATCAGCACCCACTTTTATTAACCAGTGCCCGCGTTTATTAATTAGCACAAGGCGCTTGTTTGGGGTCAGTTTACTCCTGGATGTTCTTTGGCCAGGTCATTAACAAGAAGGGTCTCTTGGTTCTTTGGGCTCTGGTTGCTCCCATCCCTTATTGCACAGCTTTCCCTGGGCCACTTTGACCAGCCCTTCACCAGCTCACACCCTTAATTAATTCAGGATCTCTCCTAATGGAACCTCACCAGTCTTGAGTCCCTCTCCTTGGTGAGCGTCACTCCCGGGACTGCTTTGTGGGCTGTCCTTTAGTCCCAGCTGTAAGGCGCGGTTCTGGGCCTGGTTCCTTGGTCTGGATCAGGTTCTCTCCTGAATCCGCATCCCGGGGCTCTCGTTAACCCCTCCCTTGATGAGTCCTGTTCCTTAGAGCGTCATTTCTCAGTTTGTGGGACCTTGCTTAGTCCCACTCCTTAACGAGCCAGGATCATTCAGTGCCATCGCTTAATGAGAGTCACTGCTGGCAGGGCTTTGCTGGATGTTCATTAGTCCTGTCCCTTAACGAGCAGCTTTCCCAGGCCTGGTTCTCTGGATGTTCATCAGTCCCATCCCTTAACCAGCGGATTCTCTCCCGGGTGTTTCCTTGGTGTCTGCCCATCTCAGTCCAGCTCCTCGATCAGCTGCCGACCCCGCACCCCCTTGTCATCTGGGGCCGGCTGGGGACCCCCAAAAACCTCCTCGGCCCCCTCCATCACCACCCAGGGTGCCCGATCCGCCTGCCCCTCCCTGGGGGGTGGCTGGGGGCCTCCCCAGACCTTCTCCAGCCCCTCCCTGATTTCGGCCACCGCCGCCTCCTCCGCGGCCACCTCGGCGTGAACCCCCCACGCCTCCCGGGCGAGCTGGGCCAGCTCCTCGGTGGCCCCCCGGCTCCAGCTCAGCAGGAACCCGACCTTCCTGCGGGCCCCTCGGAAGCGGCTCCGCTCGGGGGGCGGCAGCGCCCGCGCCCCCGCCTTCAGCAGCCGCCACAGGTGCCACAGAGCCGCCGCCACGTCGGCGCCGGGGTCGCGACTATCGCGACCCTCCAGCAGCTGCGCGACGGCCAGGAGCGCACCGCTGTCGCCGAGCGGGCTCAGGGGCAGCCCCGCGGCTCGGGCGTCGCGCCGGGCGCTCAGCAGCGCCTCGGCCGTGCTGGCGAAGGGGCGGCGGTCGCGGAGCGCGGCCGAGGCGGCGATGGCGGCGTCGGGGAGCTCGGGGAGCAGCGTCTCGTCCCCGCCGTGCAGGCTCAGCGCGAAAGCGTAACCGAAGAGCGCGTTCGGCAGCTGGAACCGCACCAAGGGTGACGGCGGCGCGGCGCGCAGGGCGCTCAGCGGCGGCACCGAGGCTGGCACGGGCGGCGCGGGGCCGGGCCGGCCTTCGCCGCCCTCCTCATCCTCCTCCTCCTCGGCCCCCGAGCCGTCCCCGAGCTCCTCCACTCGCCCCCGCCCGCGCCACCACCACGGCCGCCACTGCGGCAGCAGCGCCGCGGCCTCCCCGGAACTCAGCATCCGCCGGAACCCGTCGCGCTCCGCCTCGCTGAGATGCACCCACAGACCGCGGCCTGTAGGCCGCGCTGGATCCCCGGGCTCGCGTAGATCGCGCAGCCCGGGCAGCGCGGGGACCCGGGCAGAACTGCGCTCAGCGCGCAACGCCTCAAGAACCTGATCGCGGTAAAAGGCCTCGGCGCAGGAGCCGTGGGCGCGGTAGCAGCGCAGGGAGCAGAGGCGGCGGTGGCAGCGCGGGCACGTGTAGGGGGCCGCGGGAGCGCTGCAGAGCCCGCACGGAGCGTCCGGCTCCACTGTCGCCATTTTGGCGTCTGAGCCCGCGCTTCCGGCGCCGCCGAAGCCGGGCACGCCCCGCCCCGCCCCTCCGGGGCCATTGACCAATCAGGGCTCGCAGGCTGGGCTTGCCCGCTCCTTGGTGGCTGTCCGTCAAGCTGGGCCGCCCGGGTATTTCCGTCCCCTGGACACGGTTGTTCCTTTCCCCTGAGAAACAAAA
>NW_024358335.1:0-295 GCF_014805655.1 Passer montanus
CCCCTGGGCACCCGAGGGAGCTCGAGGGGGGCATGTGGAGCATTGGGGGAGCCCAGGAATCCATAGGGAACTATGGGGCACAAGGGGGGAGCTCTGGGCAGCTGGGGGGGCATTGTGGGCTACAAAAATAAATTGGGGTGGGGGGCTGTGGGGCTTCTGGGGGGTCCTTCCATGGCCCCCGCCATGGGTGACCCCCCTGCCCAGCCCTGCCGGCCCGTGCCGAGGGTCCACGCCTTTGGGAAGGGGGAACAGGCGCTGCGGAGGGACCCCCGCACCCCCCCCGCCATGCAGGGCT
>NW_024358336.1:0-295 GCF_014805655.1 Passer montanus
TTTAGCTCCGATTTGCTGAGGATTTGGGGTTTTTTTTGTAATTTCCTCACGTTTTTCCCGATTTTTTGGGTTTTTTTCCGATTTCCGGGATTCCCAAAATTCCCAAACTCCCCAAATTTTTCGGGATTCTCACCGCAGCCTGCAGCAGCCCCCGCATGGTGCCGGCCATGGCGGCGGCCATGCCGAACCGGCCGTTGTTGAGGATGTTCATGGCCACCTTGAAGCCCCCCCCGAGGCTCCCCAAAATATTTTGGGAGGGGACCCGGACGGAGTCGAAGTGCAGCGACGTCGTGTT
>NW_024358337.1:0-295 GCF_014805655.1 Passer montanus
GCAACGAGGTGCAGTGCTGAAGGGAAGGTTGGAGGGGTGTGAGGCAGAGGAACCCCTGGCAGCTCCTCTGGGACCAACCTGAACCGGGGCTGGGGATCAACCCAAACCTCCTGTTCCTCTGGAATCAACCCAAACAGGGGCTGGGGATCAGCCAAAACCTTCTGTTCCTCTAGGTTCAACCCAAACCAGGGTTTGGGGATCAACCCACACCTCCCATTCCTCTGGGAGCACTGCTAACCATGGCCCACCCCTGTTCCCTCCTGCAGAGCAAGGACACATGGACAGCTTCAACACA
>NW_024358338.1:0-295 GCF_014805655.1 Passer montanus
AGATGCAGGTGAGTGAGCCCTGATCCAGGGGAGTCCGAGCCAGGTGAGATGCAGGTGAGCCCCGATCCAGGTGAGACCCAGGTGAGACTGAGACAGGTGAGATCCAGGTGAGCCTGCTCCAGGTGAGTGAGACCCGATCTGGGTGAGTCTGAGCCAGGTGAGCCTGAGCCAGGTGAGTCCAAGCCAGGTGAGACCGATCCAGGTGAGTCTGAGACAGGTGAGTGAGCCCCGATCCAGATGAGCCTGATCCTGGTGAGTCTCAGCCAGGTGAGATCCAGGTGAGCCTGATCCAGGT
>NW_024358339.1:0-295 GCF_014805655.1 Passer montanus
AATTCCCCCAAAATTCCCCAAAATCCCCCGAAATCGCCCCAAAATCCCGCCCGAGCCGCGCGACGCCGCCGCCGCTTCCGGGTGGCGCCGCCTGATGACGTCACGGCGGCGGCGGCCAATGGGAGGCGCCGCTGGGTTCGGCCAATGGCAGCGGGAAGTGGGCGTGGTTACGGTGGGCGGGGCGTGGTTTTGACCGTATTTGGGGTGGGAAAGGGGCGTGGTTATGTAGATTAAGAGGGCGGGGGTTAAACCGCGCGTGTGCTCTGTTTGGGGGCGTGGTTATGCAGATGAAGAG
>NW_024358340.1:0-295 GCF_014805655.1 Passer montanus
TTTGGGGTCCTGCCCCCCGGTTTTGGGCAGGAAGGGGTTAATAAAGGATTTCCTACAAAGCCGTGGCTGATTTTGGGGTCGGATTTGGGGAGGGGGGAGGGGCTCACACTGAGACCCCAAAATGGGGTGAAGCCCGAAATGTGGGGAGGTGGGATCCCAGAGAGAGCCCCGAAATCCCAGAAATTACCCAAAATCCCAGAAATTACCCAAAATCCTATAAACCCCCAAAATCCTATAAAACCCCAAAATCCTACGAACCTCCAAACTCCTACAAACCCCCCCAAACCCCATAAAC
>NW_024358341.1:0-295 GCF_014805655.1 Passer montanus
ACAGCCAGGACAGCTGACCCCCACTGACCCCAGGGATATGCCAGAGCATCATGTTCAGCACACAGAACTGGGGGAAGAAGGAAGGGAGGTACGTTCATAGTCAGAGCGTTTGTCTTCCCAAGTCACTGCCAGGCGTGAAGGAGCTCAGTTCTCCTGGGATTGGCTGAACACCTGCCAGCCAGACTCCGAAGGAATTCATTCCTGGTTTTGCTTTGCTTGCGTGCAGCTGTGGCTTTACTTATGGGACTGTCTTTATCTTGACCCACGTTTTCTCACTTTTTCTCTTCTGATTCTC
>NW_024358342.1:0-295 GCF_014805655.1 Passer montanus
AAAAATTTTCCCCAATTCCCCCTAAATCCCCCCAAAATTCTCCCCAAAAATGCCCCAAATTTCTCCCAAATCTCCCCAAAATCCCAGAAATTTTCCCCAAAAATTCCCCCCAAAATTTCCCCCAAATTTCCCCAAAATCTCAGGATTTTCTCCCAAAAAATTCCGACCCAAATTCCCCCAAATCCCCCAAAACTCCTCCTTAAAACCCCCAAATTTCCCCAAAATCTCAGGATTTTCTCCCAAAAAATTCCGACCCAAATTCCCCCAAATCCCCCAAAACTCCTCCTTAAATCCC
>NW_024358343.1:0-295 GCF_014805655.1 Passer montanus
TTCCTAACAGGTAAACTGAAGGGGCTAACCTAAGGTTTCCTTTGACTTACAGGAGCATGGAAAGAAACGAAAAAAGCACTAATCCAAAATACTACCCAGCAGTGTCGCTATCAGATGGTCAGCCACATCCCAACCCATCACCTCTCTGTTGTATGAAATAGCACAGTGTATTAGCTCTGACATGAAGCCCAAAGGCTTGCAATCTCCTAAAACTGGCTGCCCTGACCTCCTGGCTTAGCTTCAGTTCCTGGGCATCTGGGACATGATGGTGACAGGGCCAGCTCAGTCCCCCAAA
>NW_024358344.1:0-295 GCF_014805655.1 Passer montanus
GCAACACCCCAAGGAACATTCCAGGAAAACTCCCAGGAACATTCCGGGAACACTCCAGGAATGTTCCAGGAGTACACCAAGGAATGTTCCGGAAACATTCCAGGAACATTCCAGGAACACGCTCGGGCTGTCGTCAAGGAATGTTCCAGGAACATTCCAGCAACATCCCAAAGGACATCCCAGGAACACCCGCAGGAACATTCCAGCAACACCTCAAGGAACATTCCAGAAACATTCTGGCAACACCCCAAGGAACATTCCAAGAATATTCCAGGAACATTCCAAGAAAACTCCC
>NW_024358345.1:0-6363 GCF_014805655.1 Passer montanus
GCTGCCCGACGCCAGGCTGGGCACAGAAACCGGGATTTTGGGAAAATCAACATTATTAGTTCACAATCAGCCCAAAATCCCCCCAAAATCCTTCAAAAATTGCCCCAAAATTACCCAAAAATCCCCCACAAACTGCCCAAAACCCCCCCAGAAATGCTCCCAAAATCCCCCCAAAACATCACCCAAAACACTGCCCTGAAATTGCCCAGGCTGGGGACAAAAATGGCAATTTTGGGAAAATTCAACATTGAGAGTCCAAAATCAACCCAAAAATCCCACGAAAATCGCCCAAAAATCACCAAGAAATCATCCTAAAAATGCCCAAAAATCACCCAAAACAGCCCAAAAATCAGACAAAAAAATGCCCAAAAATCCCTAAAAAATCCCCCAAAAATCACCCAAAAAATGGCCCCAAAATCCCCCCCCAAAATCTCCTAAAATTCCCCAAAAATCCCCCCAAAATGCCCCAAATTTTGGGATTTTTTTTATTTTCCCCAGGATTTTGGGTTCATTTTTAGGGTTTTTGGGTTTTTATGAATTTGGGGAGGGGTCTCAGACCTGCAGAGGGTCCCCACCCCCTCCCCTTTCCCTGGGTGTTTTTCCCCAAATTTCGGTATTTTTTCCCCAGGATTTCGGTTTTTTTGGGATTTTTTTGGGTTCATTTCTGGGGTTTTTGGGATTTTTGGGTTTTTGGTAATTCGGGGAGGGGTCTCAGACCTGCAGAGGGTCCCCACCCCCTCCCCTTTCCCTGGGTGTTTTCCCCCAATTTTGCTGCTTTTTCCCCAAATTTCGGTATTTTTTCCCCGGGATTTTTGGATTTTCCCCAGGAATTTTGGGTTCATTTTCGGGGTTTTTGGGTTTTTTTGAATTCGGGGAGGGGTCTCCGACCTGCAGAGGGTCCCCAGGCCGTGCTCGTGGGCCCCGTCGTGCTCGGAGCGCAGCAGCGCCGCCGCCCGCGCCACCAGGCCCTGCTGCACGAGTGGCTCTGCGGGGAGATTGGGGTGAAATCCGGGGATTTTGGGTAAATTCCAGAGATTTGGGGTGAAATCCGGGGATTTTGGGTCATTTCTGGGGAATTTGGGGTGAAATGTGGGGATTTTGGGTCATTCTGGGAACGCCACCAGGCCCTGCTGCACCAGCGGCTCTGCAGGGGGAAATTTGGGGTGAAAATCCCCGATTTTGGGTAAATTATGGGAATTTGGGGTGAAATCCGGGGATTTTGGGTCATTTCTGGGGAGTTTGGGGTGAAATGTGGGGGTTTTGGGTCATCCCGGGAACGCCACCAGGCCCTGCTGCACCAGCGGCTCTGCGGGGAGATTTGGGGTGAAAATCCGGGATTTTGGGTAAATTCCAGAGATTTTGGGTGAAATCCGGGGAGTTTGGGGTGAAATCTGGGGATTTTGGGGTGAAATTTGGGGATTTTGGGTCATTCCCTGAACGCCACCAGGCCCTGCTGCACCAGCGGCTCTGCGGGGAGATTTGGGGTGAAAATCCCCGATTTTGGGTCATTTCGGGGGAGTTTGGGGTCAGTTCTGGGGATTTTGGGTCATTCCCTGAACGCCACCAGGCCCTGCTGCACCAGCGGCTCTGCGGGGAGATTTGGGGTGAAAATCCCGGATTTTGGATCATTTGGGGAGTTTGGGTCATTTCTGGGGATTTTGGGTCATTTCTGGGGATTTTGGGCTCAATTCTGGGGGATTTTAGTGGGAATTTCGGGGTTTTTTGGGTTTTTTTGGGGTTTTTTTGGGTCTCACTGCCAGGCGGTGCCAAGGGGGCTCGGGGCTGGTTTTGGGGTGAATTTCGGGGATTTTGGGTCATTTCTGGGGATTTTGGGCTCAATTCTGGGGGATTTTAGTGGGAATTTTGGGGTTTTTTGAGTTTTTTTGGGGTTTCACTGCCCAGGCGGTGCTGAGGGGGTTCGGGGCTGTTTTTGGGGTGAATTTTGGGTCATTTTTGGGGATTTTAGGATGAAATCTGGAGAGTTTGGGCTAAAATCCTGGGATTTTGAGGTCAATTTTGGGGATTTTGGGTCATTTCTGGGGATTTTGGGCTCAATTCTGGGGGATTTTAGTGGGAATTTCGGGGTTTTTTGGGTTTTTTTTGGGTCTCGCTGCCGGGCGGTGCCGAGGGGGCTCGGGGCCGTTTTTGGGGTGAATTTCGGGGGTTTTGGGGCTGACCTGTGAGCCGGGGGTGCTCCCTGAGCAGGCAGTGCAGCAGGAAGGCGGCGCGGGCCCGCAGGGGGGGGTGGGGGCTCTGCAGGGCCCCCCCGAGCACCTCGAGACCCCCCAGGGCCTCGAGCTGCTCCAGGCCCTGCGGCTGGGCCCGCACCAGGCCTGGGGGAGAGAAAACAGGGTTAAAACGGCCAAAAATGGGCAAAATCGGAAAAAAAACAGCAAAAAACCACCCAAAACCCCTCAAAACAGACCCAAAATCCCCAAATCTGCCCCAAATCCATCCCAGGGCCTCGAGCTGCTCCAGGCCCTGCGGCTGGGCCCGCACCAGGCCTGGGGGAGAGAAAACAGGGTTAAAACGGCCAAAAACGGGAAAAATAACACAAAAATCGGCAAAAAACCACCCAAAACCACTCAAAACAGCCCCAAAATCCCCAAATCTGCCCCCAAATCTGCCCCAAATCCATCCCAGGGCCTCGCGCTGCTCCAGGCCCTGCGGCTGGGCCCCCCCCAGGANCAAAAACCCTCAAAATCCACCCCAAAACCCCCAAATCTGCCCCAATTCCACCCCAGAGCCTCGAGCTGCTCCAGGCCCTGCGGCTGGGCCCGCACCAGGCCTGGGGGAGAGAAAACGGGGTTAAAACGGCCAAAAACGGGAAAAATAACCAAAAAAACAGCAAAAAACCACCCAAAAACCATCAAAATCCACCCCAAAAACCCCAAATCTGCCCCAAAATCTGCCCCAATTCCACCCCAGGGCCTCGAGCTGCTCCAGGCCCTGCGGCTGGGCCCGCACCAGGCCTGGGGGAGAGAAAACGGGGTTAAAACGGCCAGAAACGGGAAAAAGAACCAAAAAATCACACAAAAACCACCCAAAAATCCCCTAAAAATCCCGTAAAAATCCCAAAAAATGACCAAAAAAATCCCTCAAAAAATCCCGTAAAAATCCCAAAAAATGCCAAAAAAACCTCCAAAAATTCCCCAAAAAACTCAAAAAAATCCCATAAAAACCCCAAAAAATTCCCAAAAAATCCCCAAAAAATTCCCAAAAATCCTCAAAAATCCCCAAAATTCCCGAATGCCCCCAAAACTCACAGGAGACGGCGAAGAGGGCGGCGGGGGCACGCGGGGGTCGGGGTCCCCCTGCAGCTCCCACTAAAAACTCCAAAAAATCCCAAAAAACCCCCAAAAATCACCAAGAAATGCCAAAAAAAATCCCAAAAAAATCCCAAAAAATCCCCAAAAATCCTGAAAAATCCCCAAAATTCCCGAATGCCCCCCGACTCACAGGAGACGGCGAAGAGGGCGGCGGGGGGCACGCGGGGGTTGGGGTCCCCCTGGAGCCCCCACTAAAAACCCCAAAAAATCCCAAAAAAACCCCAAAAATCACCAAGAAATGCCCAAAAAAATCCCAAAAAAATCCCAAAAAATCCCCAAACTCCCCCAAACCCCCCCAACTCACAGGAGACGGCGAAGAGGGCGGCGGGGGGCACGCGGGGGTTGGGGTCCCCCTGGAGCCCCCACTAAAAACCCCAAAAAATCCCAAAAAAACCCCAAAAATCACCAAGAAATGCCCAAAAAAATCCCAAAAAAATCCCAAAAAATCCCCAAAAATCCCCAAAAATCCCCAAACCCCCCCGGACTCACAGGAGACGGCGAAGAGGGCGGCGGGGGCACGCGGGGGTCGGGGTCCCCCTGCAGCTCCCACTAAAAACCTCCAAAAAATCCCAAAAAAACCCCAAAAATCACCAAGAAATGCCAAAAAAAATCCCAAAAAAATCCCAAAAAATCCCCAAACTCCCCCAAACCCCCCCAACTCACAGGAGACGGCGAAGAGGGCGGCGGGGGGCACGCGGGGGTTGGGGTCCCCCTGGAGCCCCCACTAAAAACCCCAAAAAATCCCAAAAAAACCCCAAAAATCACCAAGAAATGCCCAAAAAAATCCCAAAAAAATCCCAAAAAATCCCCAAAAATCCCCAAAAATCCCCAAACCCCCCCGGACTCACAGGAGACGGCGAAGAGGGCGGCGGGGGCACGCGGGGGTCGGGGTCCCCCTGCAGCTCCCACTAAAAACTCCAAAAAATCCCAAAAAACCCCCAAAAATCACCAAGAAATGCCAAAAAAAATCCCAAAAAAATCCCAAAAAATCCCCAAAAATCCTGAAAAATCCCCAAAATTCCCGAATGCCCCCCGACTCACAGGAGACGGCGAAGAGGGCGGCGGGGGGCACGCGGGGGTCGGGGTCCCCCTGGAGCTCCCACTAAAATCCCCCAAAAAATCCCAAAAAAACCCCAAAAATCACCAAGAAATGCCAAAAAAATCCCAAAAAATCCCCAAAAATCCTGAAAAATCCCCAAAATTCCCGAATGCCCCCCGACTCACAGGAGACGGCGAAGAGGGCGGCGGGGGGCACGCGGGGGTCGGGGTCCCCCTGGAGCTCCCACTAAAATCCCCCAAAAAATCCCAAAAAAACCCCAAAAATCACCAAGAAATGCCAAACGGGGTCCCCCCGCAGCGCCCCCAGCAGCGCCGGCAGCGCCCCCAGCGCCAGCGCCCGGCCCTGCGCTTCCGGAAGGTTCTGGGCGCAGACCCCCAGCAGCCGAGCGGCCCCCGCCCGCAGGGGGGGCCAGCGGTGCCCCAGGAGATCCAGGAGCACCTCCAGGCCCCCCAGGGAGCAGAAATCTGGGGAGAAAACGGGGAGAAACGGGTTAAAATGGGGAAAAAACGGGAAAAATGGGGTTAAATCGGGAAAGAATGGGGTTAAATGGGGTGAAAATGGCACAAATCACCCCAAAATCCACCCCTAAATCACCCCAGGAGCTCCAGCAGCACCTCCAGGCCCCCCAGGGAGCAGAAATCTGGGGAGAAAACGGGGAAAAACGGGTTAAAATTGGGAAAAAATGGGAAAAAATGGGGTTAAAACACTAAAAAATGGGGTTAAATGGGGTGAAAATGGCACAAAATCCACCCCCAAATCACCCCAGGAGGTCCAGCAGCACCTCCAGGCCCCCCAGGGAGCAGAAATCTGGGGAGAAAACGGGGAAAAACGGGATAAAATTGGGAAAAATGGGGTTAAAATGGGAAAAATGGGGTTAAATTGGGAAAATATGGGGTTAAATGGGGGGAAATGGCAGAAATCACCCCAAAATCCACCCCTAAATCACCCCAGCAGCTCCAGGAGCACCTCCAGGCCGCCCAGGGAGCAGAAATCTGGGGAGAAAACGGGGAAAAACGGGTTAAAATTGGGAAAAAATGGGGTTAAAACGGGAAAAATGGGGTTAAATCGGGAAAGAATGGGGTTAAATGGGGGGAAATGGCAAAAATCACCCCAAAATCCACCCCTGAATCACCCGAGGAGATCCAGGAGCACCTCCAGGCCCCCCAGGGAGCAGAAATCTGAGGAGAAAACGGGGAGAAACGGGTTAAAATGGGGAAAAAACGGGAAAAATGGGGTTAAAATGGGAAAAAATGGGGTTAAATGGCATTAAATGGGGTGAAAATGGCCCAAAATCCACCCCCAAAGCACCCCAGGAGCTCCAGCAGCACCTCCAGGCCCCCCAGGGAGCAGAAATCTGGGGAGAAAACGGGGAAAACGGGTTAAAATGGGGAAAAAATGGGGTTAAAACGGGAAAAATGGGGTTAAAATGGGAAAAAATGGGGTTAAATGGCATTAAATGGGGTGAAAATGGCCCAAAATCCACCCCTAAATCACCCCAGGAGCTCCAGCAGCACCTCCAGGCCCCCCAGGGAGCAGAAATCTGGGGAGAAAAAGGGAAATTTGGGTGAAAATAGGGAAAAAATGGGGAAAAAATAGGAAAAATGGGGTTAAAACACTAAAAAATGGGGTTAAATGGGGCTAAATGAGTGAAAGATTTCTCCCACGTTTCTCCCAACTTTCCCTGAATTTCTCCCAAATTTCCCCAAATTTTGGGGTTTTCTGACCCCAAATGACCTCCCAACGACCCTGAGTGACCCCTGAGTGACCCCTGAACTCTACTCCCCAAATTTCCCCAATTCTTGGTGTTTTCTGACGGTGAGTGACCCTGAATGACCTCTCACTGACCCCCAGTGACCCCGGAGTGACCCCGAGTGACCCCTGACCTCTACTCCCCAAATTTCTCCCACATTTCCCTGAATTTCTCTCAAATTTCTCCCAATTTTTTGGTGTTTTCTCGCCCCAAATGACCCCGAA
>NW_024358346.1:0-295 GCF_014805655.1 Passer montanus
TGGCTGGAGAGATCTTCACAATCTTGTCCCTTATCTCTTTTCCTTCCCTTTGCCTTGTGCATGTCCCTGGGTGATGTGGTTGCATTTTCACCTTGCAATGTTTTCATATTGTATTGCTTTATAGAATAAGAGACAAAATGACTACAGATGTGTTTTCCTGTCCAATCAAGACAATAAACCCTCTGTGTGTATTTACAAACACCAATCATTCAGTGTTGGTTCTCTCTAATCAATCTGAAACCATGCATGGAAAAACACCTGGACTACCCCTCACCTTCTGCAGTGGGACATAACA
>NW_024358347.1:0-295 GCF_014805655.1 Passer montanus
CGCTGACTACGGCGCGAGCTCGCGGCCGGGCCCGCCGCGCGGCGCCTGCCTGTCCCCGCCACCGCACCTGGAGCCCCCTCTGCTCTCGCCCGTCCCCGCTCCCTCCTCCACCAGCGAGCTCCCCAGCCCCTTCCCCGCCCCGGCTCTCCGAGCCCGCCCGGCTCCCGTGGCCCCGCCCGGCTCCCGGCCGCTCCCGCCGCTTACCCTTTGCTCCGTTCCGCGGGGGGCGGGCCGCAGCCGGCCGCGTCACGTGACGCGCGGGCGCGGGGCCCGCGGTGATCCCGAAACGGCCGCC
>NW_024358348.1:0-295 GCF_014805655.1 Passer montanus
AATTAAAAGGGGATAAAAAAGGGAATAAAAGGAATAAAAAAGAGGATAAAAAAGCAAATAAAGGGAATTAAAAGGGGCATAAATATGGGAATAAAAGCAATTAAAAGGGATTTTAAGAAGTGGAAAAAAGGAAATTGAAGGGGTATTACAAATGGAGTCAAAGGGAATAAAAGAGGGAATAAAAGGAAATGAAATTAAATCAGATGGAATAAAAATCAATGGAAGGAAATGAATGGAAATGAAAGGAGATAAAAGGAGGGGCCCCAATGTCCCCGTGTCCCTGTGTCCCCGTGTC
>NW_024358349.1:0-295 GCF_014805655.1 Passer montanus
TTACCTATAACAATCTTGGTGACCTTTCCTGACATGATGTGATTTAGGATTCTGGGGACCCTTCTCTTTCCCCGGGCAGTGCCCTGCTGATTTCAGTGGCCGGACAAGATTGGGAAACCCAGTGGAATCAATCAGAACCACAAACCAAAAGCCAGAGACACAATCAAAAGGGGATAAAAACAGGCCCAGAGCTCTCGGGAAAATCTGAGAAAGGTCTCCGAAGCTGTGGCAAAATTTTTCACTCATAAAATCTACGTGCACGAAGAATCCACGTGGGAAAAAGAACCGTAAGTAT
>NW_024358350.1:0-295 GCF_014805655.1 Passer montanus
TTGGGAATTTTTTTGGAATTTTTGGGGATGTTTTGGGATATTTTTTGTGATTTTTTGGGGAATTTTTGGGATATATTTGGGATCTTTTAGGGATATTTTTGGGGATTTTTTGGGGATTTTTTTGCTATATTTTTGGGATTTTTTGGGATAATTTTTGGATTTTTTGGGACTTTTTTTGGAACTTTTTTGGGAGATTTTGGGGGCAATTTTCTGGGTATTTTTTGGAATTTTGGGGGGATTTTTTGGGATATTTTTGGGAATTTTTTGGATATTTTTGGGACTTTTTTGGGATATT
>NW_024358351.1:0-295 GCF_014805655.1 Passer montanus
AATATCCCCAAAATATCCCCAAAAAAATCTCCCCAAAAATCCCTGAAAAAGTCCCAAAATTCCCCCCCAAAATCGCAAAAAAAATTGCCTGAAATCCACCAAAAAAACCCCCAAAACCATCCCAAAAAATCACCTGAAATCCACCAAAAAACCACAAAAAAATCTCCCCAAAATCCCCAAAAAATCGCCTGAAATCTACCAAAAATAAAACCCCCAAAATTCCCAGAAACACCTCCCAAAATCCCCCCAAAAACTCCCAAAAATATCCCAAAACACCCCAAAAATATCCCAAAAA
>NW_024358352.1:0-295 GCF_014805655.1 Passer montanus
ATTTTTCATAAAATATCATGGCTACATTTATACCCACGGATGAGATCCCTCTCTGTCCTCTTCCCCAGGCTGAACAGGACCAGCTGCCTCTGCCTTTCCTTGTAACAGATTCCCCAGTCCCCCAGTCATCCTCACTGCCCTCAGCTGGACCCCCTCCAGGAGCTTCTTCAACAATTCTCTTTATTTCACCCTTATTTACGGTGTCATTTCAAACCCCAGGCTGGTCAGATTTGTTTCTGTGGGTTAACTGAGCACAGGCCTTGTACCTGACCATGGCTGAACACCTGAACGCTGT
>NW_024358353.1:0-295 GCF_014805655.1 Passer montanus
GAGCTGGGTGGGGGTCAATGGGTGGGGGTCTCCAGGAACATGGGAGGGGGTCCCTGGGGGGATAAATGGGGGTCTTTGGCCATCAGGACCGTTTGGGGAGGGGTCAGTGGGTGGGGGTCTCCAGGAACGAGGAGGTCCCTGGGGGTCAGAGCTATTTGGGGAGGGGTCTGCCGGCCCTGGCTGTGCCCCCCAAGCCCCCCGTGCCCCCCAGGTGCCCCAGGTGCAGGACGTCGTGCAGCAGCAGCTGCAGCAGCTCAGGGCTGGGGGGTCCCTGGGGGTCAGAGCTATTTGGGGA
>NW_024358354.1:0-295 GCF_014805655.1 Passer montanus
TAGTGAGTAAGAAAACACAGGCAGTGTCAGTGTGGTGGCTGTGGGTTCATCTGGGGGCTAATGCTTTGCCCAAAAAGTAAGGAATAAGATTTTTTTGACATTTCTACACCATCCACTCAGTTGAAGTACAGGAAAATGAAGTTGCATGTATTTGGGATGACACCAATGGAATGCATGGAATTAGGATCTGTTTTCCCATTTATCTCCAACTTATGCCTCACAGTTCAAGTTATGCATATGGTCTTTAATGATTCTCAGCTTCACACTTCTAAGATCTCACCTGAGTGTGCCTTGG
>NW_024358355.1:0-295 GCF_014805655.1 Passer montanus
CCTGCCTGTCACCTCTCTATGACGTCATTGTCACCTCTGTCCCCTCCCTGTGACGTCACTGTCCCCTCCCTATGACGTCACTGTCGCCTCCCCTCACACCGGTTTGGGGGGGGCGTGGCCGGCTCAAACCCCTCCCCCAACGGCCTCACCCCCGTGACGTCACACCCCCGTGACGTCACCACGCCCCCCCGTGATGACGTCACCTCTCTCCCCTCCCCCCGCAGCGGAGGAGCCCGCCCGGAAGCACCGGAAGTGACGATTTTGGGGACCCCGCCCCAAATCGGGGAGGGGGCGT
>NW_024358356.1:0-6304 GCF_014805655.1 Passer montanus
GATATTTTGGGTGGATTTGTGGATATTTTTGTGCATATGTGGATATTTTTGGTGGATATGTGGATATTTTGGGCGGATTTAGAGATATTTTCAGTGGATTTTTGGAGGTTTTGGGCAGATTTGGGGAAGTTTGGGGTGGATTTGGGGGTGTTTTGGGCGGTTTGAGGAGGTTTTGGGTAAATTTGTGGATATTTTGGGTGGTTTTGGGGATATTTTTGGTGGATTTAGGAATATTTTTGGTGGATTTAGGAATATTTTAGGTTGATTTGGGGATATTTTGGGTGGATTTTGGGCGGATTTGGGGATATTTTGCATGGATTTCGGGATATTTTGGGTGGATTTAGGGATATTTTAGGTTGATTTGGGGATATTTTGGGTGGATTTTGGGCGGATTTGGGGATATTTTGCATGGATTTCGGGATATTTTGGGTGGATTTAGGGATATTTTAGGTTGATTTGGGGATATTTTGGGTTGATTTGTGGATATTTTGGGTGGTTTGGGGGATATTTTGGGTTGATTTAGGAATATTTTGGTTGATTTGTGGATATTTTGGGTTGATTTGTGGATATTTTGGGTGGTTTGGGGGATATTTTGGGTTGATTTAGGAATATTTTGGTTGATTTGTGGATATTTTGGGTTGATTTGTGGATATTTTGGGTGGTTTGGGGGATATTTTGGGTTGATTTAGGAATATTTTGGTTGATTTGTGGATATTTTGGGTTGATTTGTGGATATTTTGGGTGGTTTGGGGGATATTTTGGGTTGATTTAGGAATATTTTGGTTGATTTGTGGATATTTTGGGTTGATTTGTGGATATTTTGGGTGGTTTGGGGGATATTTTGGGTTGATTTAGGAATATTTTGGTTGATTTGTGGATATTTTGGGTTGATTTGTGGATATTTTGGGTGGTTTGGGGGATATTTTGGGTTGATTTAGGAATATTTTGGTTGATTTGTGGATATTTTGGGTTGATTTGTGGATATTTTGGGTGGTTTGGGGGATATTTTGGGTTGATTTAGGAATATTTTGGTTGATTTGTGGATATTTTGGGTTGATTTGTGGATATTTTGGGTGGTTTGGGGGATATTTTGGGTTGATTTAGGAATATTTTGGTTGATTTGTGGATATTTTGGGTTGATTTGTGGATATTTTGGGTGGTTTGGGGGATATTTTGGGTTGATTTAGGAATATTTTGGTTGATTTGTGGATATTTTGGGTTGATTTGTGGATATTTTGGGTGGTTTGGGGGATATTTTGGGTTGATTTAGGAATATTTTGGTTGATTTGTGGATATTTTGGGTTGATTTGTGGATATTTTGGGTGGTTTGGGGGATATTTTGGGTTGATTTAGGAATATTTTGGTTGATTTGTGGATATTTTGGGTTGATTTGTGGATATTTTGGGTGGTTTGGGGGATATTTTGGGTTGATTTAGGAATATTTTGGTTGATTTGTGGATATTTTGGGTTGATTTGTGGATATTTTGGGTGGTTTGGGGGATATTTTGGGTTGATTTAGGAATATTTTGGTTGATTTGTGGATATTTTGGGTTGATTTGTGGATATTTTGGGTGGTTTGGGGGATATTTTGGGTTGATTTAGGAATATTTTGGTTGATTTGTGGATATTTTGGGTTGATTTGTGGATATTTTGGGTGGTTTGGGGGATATTTTGGGTTGATTTAGGAATATTTTGGTTGATTTGTGGATATTTTGGGTTGATTTGTGGATATTTTGGGTGGTTTGGGGGATATTTTGGGTTGATTTAGGAATATTTTGGTTGATTTGTGGATATTTTGGGTTGATTTGTG
This sequence comes from Passer montanus, assembly GCF_014805655.1. NCBI lineage: Eukaryota > Metazoa > Chordata > Aves > Passeriformes > Passeridae > Passer > Passer montanus. Next base: position 1,811 of record NW_024358356.1, read on the forward strand.
GATATTTTGGGTGGTTTGGGGGATATTTTGGGTTGATTTAGGAATATTTTGGTTGATTTGTGGATATTTTGGGTTGATTTGTGGATATTTTGGGTGGTTTGGGGGATATTTTGGGTTGATTTAGGAATATTTTGGTTGATTTGTGGATATTTTGGGTTGATTTGTGGATATTTTGGGTGGTTTGGGGGATATTTTGGGTTGATTTAGGAATATTTTGGTTGATTTGTGGATATTTTGGGTTGATTTGTGGATATTTTGGGTGGTTTGGGGGATATTTTGGGTTGATTTAGGAATATTTTGGTTGATTTGTGGATATTTTGGGTTGATTTGTGGATATTTTGGGTGGTTTGGGGGATATTTTGGGTTGATTTAGGAATATTTTGGTTGATTTGTGGATATTTTGGGTTGATTTGTGGATATTTTGGGTGGTTTGGGGGATATTTTGGGTTGATTTAGGAATATTTTGGTTGATTTGTGGATATTTTGGGTTGATTTGTGGATATTTTGGGTGGTTTGGGGGATATTTTGGGTTGATTTAGGAATATTTTGGTTGATTTGTGGATATTTTGGGTTGATTTGTGGATATTTTGGGTGGTTTGGGGGATATTTTGGGTTGATTTAGGAATATTTTGGTTGATTTGTGGATATTTTGGGTTGATTTGTGGATATTTTGGGTGGTTTGGGGGATATTTTGGGTTGATTTAGGAATATTTTGGTTGATTTGTGGATATTTTGGGTTGATTTGTGGATATTTTGGGTGGTTTGGGGGATATTTTGGGTTGATTTAGGAATATTTTGGTTGATTTGTGGATATTTTGGGTTGATTTGTGGATATTTTGGGTGGTTTGGGGGATATTTTGGGTTGATTTAGGAATATTTTGGTTGATTTGTGGATATTTTGGGTTGATTTGTGGATATTTTGGGTGGTTTGGGGGATATTTTGGGTTGATTTAGGAATATTTTGGTTGATTTGTGGATATTTTGGGTTGATTTGTGGATATTTTGGGTGGTTTGGGGGATATTTTGGGTTGATTTAGGAATATTTTGGTTGATTTGTGGATATTTTGGGTTGATTTGTGGATATTTTGGGTGGTTTGGGGGATATTTTGGGTTGATTTAGGAATATTTTGGTTGATTTGTGGATATTTTGGGTTGATTTGTGGATATTTTGGGTGGTTTGGGGGATATTTTGGGTTGATTTAGGAATATTTTGGTTGATTTGTGGATATTTTGGGTTGATTTGTGGATATTTTGGGTGGTTTGGGGGATATTTTGGGTTGATTTAGGAATATTTTGGTTGATTTGTGGATATTTTGGGTTGATTTGTGGATATTTTGGGTGGTTTGGGGGATATTTTGGGTTGATTTAGGAATATTTTGGTTGATTTGTGGATATTTTGGGTTGATTTGTGGATATTTTGGGTGGTTTGGGGGATATTTTGGGTTGATTTAGGAATATTTTGGTTGATTTGTGGATATTTTGGGTTGATTTGTGGATATTTTGGGTGGTTTGGGGGATATTTTGGGTTGATTTAGGAATATTTTGGTTGATTTGTGGATATTTTGGGTTGATTTGTGGATATTTTGGGTGGTTTGGGGGATATTTTGGGTTGATTTAGGAATATTTTGGTTGATTTGTGGATATTTTGGGTTGATTTGTGGATATTTTGGGTGGTTTGGGGGATATTTTGGGTTGATTTAGGAATATTTTGGTTGATTTGTGGATATTTTGGGTTGATTTGTGGATATTTTGGGTGGTTTGGGGGATATTTTGGGTTGATTTAGGAATATTTTGGTTGATTTGTGGATATTTTGGGTTGATTTGTGGATATTTTGGGTGGTTTGGGGGATATTTTGGGTTGATTTAGGAATATTTTGGTTGATTTGTGGATATTTTGGGTTGATTTGTGGATATTTTGGGTGGTTTGGGGGATATTTTGGGTTGATTTAGGAATATTTTGGTTGATTTGTGGATATTTTGGGTTGATTTGTGGATATTTTGGGTGGTTTGGGGGATATTTTGGGTTGATTTAGGAATATTTTGGTTGATTTGTGGATATTTTGGGTTGATTTGTGGATATTTTGGGTGGTTTGGGGGATATTTTGGGTTGATTTAGGAATATTTTGGTTGATTTGTGGATATTTTGGGTTGATTTGTGGATATTTTGGGTGGTTTGGGGGATATTTTGGGTTGATTTAGGAATATTTTGGTTGATTTGTGGATATTTTGGGTTGATTTGTGGATATTTTGGGTGGTTTGGGGGATATTTTGGGTTGATTTAGGAATATTTTGGTTGATTTGTGGATATTTTGGGTTGATTTGTGGATATTTTGGGTGGTTTGGGGGATATTTTGGGTTGATTTAGGAATATTTTGGTTGATTTGTGGATATTTTGGGTTGATTTGTGGATATTTTGGGTGGTTTGGGGGATATTTTGGGTTGATTTAGGAATATTTTGGTTGATTTGTGGATATTTTGGGTTGATTTGTGGATATTTTGGGTGGTTTGGGGGATATTTTGGGTTGATTTAGGAATATTTTGGTTGATTTGTGGATATTTTGGGTTGATTTGTGGATATTTTGGGTGGTTTGGGGGATATTTTGGGTTGATTTAGGAATATTTTGGTTGATTTGTGGATATTTTGGGTTGATTTGTGGATATTTTGGGTGGTTTGGGGGATATTTTGGGTTGATTTAGGAATATTTTGGTTGATTTGTGGATATTTTGGGTTGATTTGTGGATATTTTGGGTGGTTTGGGGGATATTTTGGGTTGATTTAGGAATATTTTGGTTGATTTGTGGATATTTTGGGTTGATTTGTGGATATTTTGGGTGGTTTGGGGGATATTTTGGGTTGATTTAGGAATATTTTGGTTGATTTGTGGATATTTTGGGTTGATTTGTGGATATTTTGGGTGGTTTGGGGGATATTTTGGGTTGATTTAGGAATATTTTGGTTGATTTGTGGATATTTTGGGTTGATTTGTGGATATTTTGGGTGGTTTGGGGGATATTTTGGGTTGATTTAGGAATATTTTGGTTGATTTGTGGATATTTTGGGTTGATTTGTGGATATTTTGGGTGGTTTGGGGGACGAGCCAAAATGTACCAAAATCCACTTAAAACTGCCCCAATCCCACCCACATCCCAATGCAGAGCGAGCAGAGGCCAGAGCGAGAGCCGCGAGAGCAGCCTCTGCTCCAGGGTCGGGTGAGGAACGAGCCAAAATGTACCAAAATCCTGAAAATCTGCCCCAAACCCACCCACATCCCCCTGCAGAGCGAGCTGGGCCAGAGCGAGAGCCGCGAGAGCAGCCTCTGCTCCAGGGTCGCGTGAGGAACGGAGCAAAGTGTGCCAAAATCCTGAAAATCTGCACCAAAATCCTCTTAAAACTGCCCTAAATCCACTTAAAACTTCACCAAATCCATCAAAACTACCCAAAATCCACTTAAACCTGCCCCAAATCCATCCACATCCCAATGTAGGGGGAGCTGGGCCAGAGGGAGAGCAGCCTCTGCACCAGGGTCGGGTGAGGAATGAGCCATAATGTACCAAAATCCTGAAAATCTGCACCAAAATCTGCTTAAAACTGCCCCAAATCCATCAGAACTACCCAAAATCCTGAAAAACTGTCCCCAAATCTATCAAAACCTGACCAAATTGCCCCAAAAATCCATCCATATTCCCCTGCTGAGGGAGCAGCTGCAGAGGGAGAGCAGCCTGTGCACCAGGGTCGGGAGGAACACACCAAAATCCTGGCAAACTGCCCCAAAATCCTGAAAAACTGCCCCAAAATTCATCCAAACTGTACCAAAATACATCTATGTTGCCCCAAAATCCTCCAAATGCTTACTAAAATCCATCAAATCTGCCCCAAATCCATCCAAGCTGCCCCAAAATCCATCAAATCTGTTCCAAAATCCATCCAAACCTGACCAAAATAATCCAAACTGTCTCAAAATCCATCCAAACCTGACCAAAATCCCTCAAAGCTGCCTCAAAATCCATCAAAGCTTGACTAAAATCCATCAAAACTACCCAAAATCCATAAAAACTGCCCCAAATCCCTTAAAATCCTGCTCTGGGAGGAGCGGGAATGCTGAGAAAAAAAAAAACAACCAAAATCCATATAAAGATCCATCCAAGATCCATCCTTGTGTTCCCTAAAACCTTCCTAAAAAAATCCCAATTCACCTCAAATCCTCAAAATGTGACTTTTCCTAGATCTTCTCAAGATCCCCTCAAAATATCTCTAAAGGCCTTCAAAAGATCCTGCAATTCTCTCAAAATCCCCCAAATTATCCCACATTCCCCCCAGATTTTCTTTTGGAATTTGAGATACCCAAAATTCCCTCAGAACCCTTCGGAAAATCCCCGAAATTTTCCTAATAGCCCCAAAATTCCCTCAGCCATTTTGAAAATCCCTGAAATTTCCCCAAATCCCTTCAAAACCCCTCAAGATTGACAAAATTCCCTCAGAACCCTTCCAAAAAT
>NW_024358357.1:0-295 GCF_014805655.1 Passer montanus
TTATGGATTACAGGAAATTCTGCCTCTCTGTATTGCCACGTTCCTGTGTCCAGTCCTTGAGCATTTCTCTTGTATGGGTTCCTTGTGCCAGTAAGGAGCAAAATCTGCATCTTATTTTTTTTAATGCACCCTAAAAGATGGGTGACTTCTCTGTACAAAGCATATAAAAAGGCAAGTGGTAAAACAACAGAACTACAAGCAGTAGGCTAATTTCACAGCATTCTTGATAAAAACACAGGAGAGCTGATCTACAAATACAAATTATATCTGGGTTTCTCCTTAAAGAGCAGAGCAT
>NW_024358358.1:0-295 GCF_014805655.1 Passer montanus
GCCATCTCGGAACCGGCGCCTCCCCGCGCCCCCGGGACCGAGCGGCCACAGCGCGGCACCTGCCGCATCCCCGCGCCCGCCCGCCGACCCCTCCCGCGGAAAATCCCTCCGGCGCGCCGGGAGCGCCTCGGAGCCCCCCGTCGCGACCCTCGCCAGCTCGCGGACCCCCGCGGGGCTGCGGCTCGTACCTGCAGCCGGGCCCGATGCGCGAGTGTGACTCGGCTCCGTCTACCCGCGGCTCCGCTCGCCCCGGCTCCGCATCGCCGCCGCCGCCGCGCTGGGCCGGGCCGGGCGC
>NW_024358359.1:0-295 GCF_014805655.1 Passer montanus
TGAGTTCACTAATGAGGTAATGAGTTAATTAATGGGTTCATCAATGAGTTAATTATTGAGCTAATTAGCGAGTTAATGAGTTAATGACTTCATTAATGAGTTAATGAGTTCATTAAAGAGTTAATCAACTCATTAATGTGTTCATTAATGAGTTAATTAATGAGTTAATGAGTTCATTAATGAGTTAATTAACAAGTTAATGTGTTCATTAATGAGTTAATTAACGAGCTAATGTGTTCATTAATGAGTTAATTAACGAGTTAATGAATTGATGGGAATGGAATTGCAGCAATGA
>NW_024358360.1:0-295 GCF_014805655.1 Passer montanus
GGTCATACAGGGGTGTGACATACACACAGTGTCGCACACAGGGACAGTGTCACACAGGGATCCCCTCCCTGAGCGCTCCCCACATTCCCCTCACTCACTCAGGTCCCCTCAGTGTCCCCAATGTCCCCAGACCCACCAGAACGCCATCCCATCCTTGGGGTACCGTGTCCCCCCAATGTCCCCACAATGTCCCCAGTGTCCCCAGCCCCACCACAGCCCCATCCTGTCCCTGGGGTGCTGTGTCCCCACAATGTCCCCACACCCCTCAGTGTCCCCAATGTCCCCGTTGTCCCCA
>NW_024358361.1:0-295 GCF_014805655.1 Passer montanus
AAACTGCTAGAGGATGATGGCTTGCCACTCTCCTGCCTCTTAAATTCACATTAGCATTTCTATGGAAGTTGTTCTTGGACAACATTCCTGAGCTTCTTGCTAGTCCTTCTGAAGCTGTCTGCTGAAAATCTTGCAATTCTCTTTAGGCTCCAAGATGCAAAGAACTTGATGAACTACTACAGCAAGATTGGGGGATGTTTGCTGGCAAAGTTTGTCCTTGCAAAACGCAGTGGAAAAACCTTTTCCTAAGATGCAGATGACAAGTGACGCAGAAGACGGAGATACGGAGCTGTCC
>NW_024358362.1:0-295 GCF_014805655.1 Passer montanus
CGCGGCGCGGAGGCCGCAGCCGCTGCTGGTGCGCCGCGGAAGGGCGGAGTGGCACCGGCCGGGGGAGGTGGGCAGGGCCGGGCCGCACCGCCGCCCCGGGCCCGCTCCCGTACTCACGGCATTCCCGGCGCTCCCCGCCGCCGCTGCCGGGGATGCGGCGCTCTCCGCCCGGGGGGCGTGACGAGTCCGCCGCGCCCCAGGCTCGCGGGCGAAGCTTAGCGAGCAGGTCCCGCAGCAGCGGGGGCTCCGTGCCGGCGCGGGGAGCGCAGGCCCCGCCCGGGTGCCCGGGCCGTGC
>NW_024358363.1:0-295 GCF_014805655.1 Passer montanus
GTTACCAACCTCTCTAATTGTGCCAGCACCACGTCCATCTTCAGAGCCATCAGAAATTGCCTCTGCCAGGCATGTTGGAAGCTTCTAGCAGGTGCTGACTGCCTAGACAGAGTGAAGGCAAGATTATTTTCTGTGTCTCTTTTATAACTGGTATACATGCCTGAGTTTTGCAGAGCAGAGCTGGTAAGTAAGAGGATAGGATTTACAGCAAAGAAACTAAGGAAATTTGAATTTTCAGGTGTTCTGGATGAAAAGCCAGATGGGACAGCACTTTCTAAAATTGGTAGGACAGACT
>NW_024358364.1:0-295 GCF_014805655.1 Passer montanus
GGGACCCCCCCGGGACCCCCCCGGAGCCCCCTCCTCACCGGTACATGCAGGTCTTGCGCAGGGAGCACCAGCGGTTCAGCTCCTTGTCGTCGGCCGCCAGGATCTGGGGTGGGGGGGTTGATTTGGGGAGGGGGTCCCGGCGCCCCCCGGCAGGGCGGGGGTCCCGGGGGGGCTCTACCTCGTCCGTGGTGAGGCCGAAGTCGCAGGGCAGCACCCGGCGGTACTTGAAGCGGCACGGCAGGTCCCCAATCAGGTCCTCGAAGTCGAGGCCGTAGAACTCGTCCAGGTACCGCTC
>NW_024358365.1:0-294 GCF_014805655.1 Passer montanus
AAGTATTTCAAGGTGCAAGAAGAAAGGACTGTAGGTCCTTTTTATTTAAAATAAAAATATTATTTATAAAGCAAGAAACCCTTTATCTCAAATATTAGGAAAATTACTTTGTCCACTTATTACTGAGTCCTTAAATAGCCTATTCAGTATAACTGATTGACATTTTATGTTTTATTGCAGATCTGCATCTCCACAATGAGTGATTTTCCAGGGTACGTATTCTGTGGTCAATCTAACATTCTGGTGACCATATGATAAATACTGTCCTTTTTCATCTGATTTTATCAAACTGAT
>NW_024358366.1:0-294 GCF_014805655.1 Passer montanus
GGGGTCTCTGGGATTTTGGGGGGTCTCTGTGATTTGGGGGGTCCTGAGGGACATCAGAGGTGGAGTTTTGGGGAGTTTTTGCGTGGTTCCCCAATCTTCAGGGAGGTTTCTCAAGTTTGGGACGGCCTTGGAGGAGGGGGAGTGGATATTGGGGTGGATTTTGGGATTTTGGATGATTCACGTGAGAATTTTGGGGTGGAATCCCCGGATTTTGGGGGAATCCCTGATTTTTGGGGTCCCAATTGGGGGGTCCCCTCCCCTGCCGCCCCCAGGTGACGACACCTACCTCGACAT
>NW_024358367.1:0-732 GCF_014805655.1 Passer montanus
GGACAGACGGACACGGGGACAGGGACAGTGAGGGACTGGGACAGACGGACACGGGGACAGTCACGAGGGGACACGGGGGACAGGGGACAGGGCAGGGGGGACAGGGACAGCGAGGGACAGGGATGGGGACAGTCACGAGGGGACAGTGACAGGGACAGAGTGTGGGCCAGCTGGGACAGAGGGACAGGGACCGTGAGGGACAGGGGGACAGGGACAGGGGATGGGACAGGGACAGTCACGAGGGGACAGGGGGACACGGGAGGTGGAGACGTGGGGACAGCGACAGGGGCTGGGGGAGCACGGGGACACCGCCAGGGGACACGGGACAGTGACGGGGGACACGGGGAGCATGGGGACAGCACCAGGGGGTCGTGGTGGCACGGAGGATGTGGGGGACACCCTTGTGGAGTTGGGGGGACACGGGGACAGGGTTTGGGGACAGGGAGGGTTTGGGGACAGGGAGGGTTTGGGGACAGGGACAGGGGACAGGGAGGGTTTGGGGACACCACGGGGGACACGGGGCCACCCCCCGTGTGACACATCCCCGCCGCAGAGGCGACCCGGTGGTGACACCACAGCCCGGGGGCGGGGGGATGGATGTGGGGACCCCCCGTGGGGCCGGGGACCCCCGGGCGGCGCCGTTCCCGGTCGCCGAGGGGCGGAGGCGCCGGGACCCCCCCGGCCCCCCCGGGCCGCCCGAGCCTTTGCCCATATATAGCCCCGGGCCGGGGC
>NW_024358367.1:1827-4258 GCF_014805655.1 Passer montanus
GGGGGGGACACAGAGGGACGTCACGGTTCACCCCCCGTGACGTCACCGCCCGTCCCCGAGCTCGTTACGGGGCGCCGCTCTGACGTCACGGGGGATCCCCCTCCGAGCCCCGCCCCTCGCCGCCCGGCCAATCAGCGCGGCCGCCGGGAGGCGCCGAGCGGCGATTGGCTGCGCTCGGCAGGCCCCGCCCCCTGACGCGGGCGCGCGTGGTCAGGGCCAAGATGGCGGCGCCCAGCGGAGCGACCGGGGCCGGGGACGGCGGGGCCCGACCGTGAGGGACACCGGGACACCGGGACAGCGGGACAGCGGGACACCGAAACACCCCCGAGACCGGGACACCGAAACACAGAGACACCGGGACACCGGGACCCCGCCATGCGGCTGGAGTGGGTCCGCGCCCTGCCCCGCCGCCTCTGGGGCGGCCCCGGAGCGCACGAGGTGCGGGGGACAGAGGGACAGGGGGACAGAGGACAGAGGGACAGGGGGACAGAGGGACACGGGGACAGAGGGACACGGGGACAGCCGTGTCGTGACCCCCTCTGTCCCCCAGCTCTGCCGCAGCCTGTGCCAGCGCCCCGCGCGCGTCCCCAGCGAGGGGACCCCGAAACCCGGCAGGGCCCGGAACCGCGACCCCGAGGAGGGGGGGGACACCGCAGGGAGTGCCACCTCGGGGGGGGACACCGCAAGGGGTGGCACTCCAAGGAATGCCACCTCCGGGGGTGCCACCTCCGGGGGTGCCACCTCAGGGGGTGACACCTTGTGGGGTGCCATTTTAGAAGGAGACACCTCGAGGGATGATTCCTCAAGGGGTGGCACCTCAGGAGATGCCACCCCGTGGGGTGACACTGCAAGGGGTGACACCTCAGGAGCTGACACTGCAAGGGGTGACACCTCGGGGGGGGACACCGCAAGGGGTGGCACTCCAAGGAATGCCACCTCCGGGGGTGCCACCTCGGGGGGTGACACCGCAAGGGGTGGCACTTTAGAAGGAGACGCTTCGAGGGATGATTCCTCAAGGGGTGACACCTCAGGGGGTGCCACTTCAAAGGGTGACACCTCGTGGGGTGACACCTTGTGGGGTGCCACTTTAGAAGGAGACACCTCGAGGGATGATTCCTCAAGGGGTGACACCTCGGGGGGTGACACTTCAGGAGGTGCCACCTCAAGGAATGCCACCCCGTGGGGTGACACTCCAAGGGGTGACACTCCAAGGGGTGACACTGCAAGGGGTGACACCTCAGGAGATGCCACCTCAGGGGGTGACACCTCAGGGGGTGCCACCTCAGGGGGTGCCACCCCCAAGGCCCCTGTGCGCCACCTCCGCTGGTACCGCTCGCAGCACAAGCGCGGCCGCGGTGACCCCGGTGACCCCGGTGACACCAGTGACACCAGTGACCCCGGCGGTGACCCCGGCGACCCCGGGGCCGCGTTCACAGCAGCACTGCAGCAGCTGGCACAGGCCCCCCCGGGGCGCGGCGGGCGCCTGGCGCTGGTGGAGGCGGCGCTGGCGGCGCTGGAGGCGCGGGGGGTTTTGGGGTCCCTTGGGGGTCTCTATGAGGGGTTTGGTGTCTCTGGGGTTGGGGTCGGCTGTCCCCACTGTCCCCCTGTCCCACTGTCCCTGTGTCCTGTGTCCCCCTGTCTGCATGTCCTCGTGTCGCCATGATGTCCCTGTGTCCCTCTGTCCGTCTGTCCCCCCAGGCTGCCAGAGCCCCGAGCAGCGGGAGCTGCTGGCCCTGTCGGCCCTGTGTCCTGTGTCCCCCTGTCCGTCTGTCCCCAGGCTGCCAGAGCCCCGAGCAGCGGGAGCTGCTGTCCCCATGATGTCCCCCTGTCCCTTGTCTGTCTGTCTGTCTGTCCCCAGGCTGCCAGAGCCCCGAGCAGCGGGAGCTGCTGGCCCTGCACGGCCCTGTGTCCGTGTGTCCCCAGCTGTCTGTCCGTCTGTCCCCAGGCTGCCAGAGCCCTGAGCAGCGGGAGCTGCTGGCCCGGCACGGCCCCGTGTCCGTGTGTCCCCAGCTGTCTGTCTGTCTGTCCCCCCAGGCTGCCAGAGCCCCGAGCAGCGGGAGCTGCTGGCCCTGTGTCCGTGTGTCCCCAGCTGTCTGTCCGTCTGTCCCCAGGCTGCCAGAGCCCCGAGCAGCGGGAGCTGCTGGCCCGGCACGGCCCCGCCCGCCCGGTGTTCGTGGAGGGGCCGTTCCCGCTCTGGCTCCGCGGGACCCTCCTCAAATACTTCGTGCTGAGGGGGGACCCCCTGCCCCCCCACCTGCGGGTCAGCCGGGGGGCTGGGGGGTCCTGGGGGGGTCCTGGAGGGTCCCAGGGGGTCCTGGGAGGGGTCTGGGAGGGGTCTGGAGGGGTCCTGGGGGGGTCCTGAGGGGTCCTGGAGGGTCCCAGGGGGTCCTGAGGGGGTCTGGGGGGTCCTGGAGGGTCCCAGGGGGAGATC
>NW_024358367.1:5672-6297 GCF_014805655.1 Passer montanus
GGGGAGGTCTGGGGGGGGGTTGGGGGTCTCTTGGGGGGGTCCCCAGTGAATGTGGGGAGTCCCTTGAGGGGTCCTTAGTGAGTTTGGGGGTTCCCTGATGAGTTTGGGGGTCCGTTGAGGGGTCCCCAGTGACTTTGGGGGGGTCCCCGGTGAGTTTGGGGGGTCCCCAGTGAGTTCTAGGGGTTCCTTTGGGGGCCTCCAGTGACTTTGGCGGGTCTCCGGTGATTTTGGGGATCCCTTTGGGGGTCCCCGGTGACTTTGGGGGGTCACCAGTGAGTTTGGGGGTCCCTTGGGGGGTCCCCAGTGACTTTGGGGGGTCCCCAGTGAGTTTGGGGGTCCCTTGGGGGGGTCCCCGCTGTTTTTGGGGGTCCTTTGGGGGGTCCCCAGTGACCCCCACGCGCAGCACCCGCACACCCCACACCCAGCGCTGCCGCGCCGCGCTCATCTCTTCCAGAACCCCTTTTTTTTAGGCGGGGTCTCCCCTTTCCTCAGCGACCCCTCCCCAAATAAAACCCCCCAGATTTGGGATGGGGGGGGACAGTGCGGGCAGCGCGCCGCGCGCATGCGCACACCGCGCCGCGACGCCGCCGGGCGGGCGCGCCGCTGACGTCACCGCAGCGCGCCG
>NW_024358368.1:0-294 GCF_014805655.1 Passer montanus
CGCGGCGCCGCCGCCGCAGAGCCCCGCGCCAGCCCGAGCGGCTGCCCTGCATGAGCTCCTGCGCGCCCGGCCCCTGGCGCTCGCAGCCGCTCCCGGAGGCGGGGCAGCGTGGGCACGGGGAACTGACGTGAGCCCCGCCGCGGCGGCCCCGGAGGCGAGGAGGGGCGCGGGGACGGGGGACGCTCGGTTGGCGGCATTGGCTCGGCGGCGCGGGGGGCGGCGGGCCCGGCGGGTCGGGTCTCCATGGTGCCCGCGGTCTCCATGGCAGCGCGGCGGGCGCGTGACGCGCCCAGG
>NW_024358369.1:0-294 GCF_014805655.1 Passer montanus
TCCCTAGAGGGTTTGCTACTGCAGCCTCTCTCTCTGCAGATGGTCACTCTATTTATCCCTACAAAATCTCTATGAAATAATGAAGTGCTTCTACCTGTATAGAAACCAGTGCTTCTGAATTTTACCCATGGTTAAAGAGGAGAGACCCTCAAATTGACAGAAGTATTAAATAATTTTGTTTGATCTGAAGCCATCATGTCAATCTTTGAGAAACCATGAGAATCTCAAACCTTATGAAATTAGTAAGAAATGGTAAGACAAACCCAAACCCTCAGTTTGACAGAGGTGACAGTG
>NW_024358370.1:0-209 GCF_014805655.1 Passer montanus
AAGGTACATCTCCGGTGCAAATCAGTATGGATGGGGAACAACCAGAACAAATTATTTTCGCTTATAACAAAACTGTTTCATAACAAAGGAACATACTACTACAGCCTGGGATTCTGTGGGGCCTCCTGGAACCAAGGGGACTCAGAGACACTGCAGGGCCTCCTGGTTCTCAGTCTCTTCTGACACTTGTGTCCATCTACAGAGACACA
>NW_024358371.1:0-294 GCF_014805655.1 Passer montanus
GTTGTCTTGTTCTTGACTTTGGCACAGTTTGGATGTCCACAGAAGGCAGGAAGCATGTTTCTTGACAGGAACACATCCCTTCACCAAGTCTGCTAATGGTTTGTTAAATGCCACACTGTGCAGGCCAGTTGACCTCTCTGCCTTCTTGTTCCCTGCTCAGACAGAAGCTGTGCCAAGAAAGTCATAGCAAAGGTTAAATACTTTTAGAAATTGTGTGTTTGTGTCTGCTAGCATTTGAGTAAGCCCTTTAGGGTCACTCAAAGTAAAGTATTGCTTCCCCCACTGGTATTTGTG
>NW_024358372.1:0-294 GCF_014805655.1 Passer montanus
TTCCCATTTTGGGTCTGGGGTCTCCCTCTCCCTGCCCCCCCCGGGTGACGCCCCCTCCCCAATTCGGGGGTCCCCAGATGCCGCTGGCCCGCAGCGTGTCCGTCAGCTCCCTGCCGGGCCTGGAGGACTGGGGGGGTCCCGGCGCCCCCGACAACGTCGTGCTCTTCGAGGTGGCCTGGGAGGTGGCCAACAAGGGTGAGACCCCTCCCCAAATTAAACCCACCCCCCAAAATACCCTGAGAACCCCTGGGGACCTCCTCGAAATGAAACACCCCAAAAAAACCCCACAAAAAA
>NW_024358373.1:0-294 GCF_014805655.1 Passer montanus
GGCGGTGCCGCGGGGGGGGCCATGGCGGTGCCGCCGCCGCCGCCGCCGGGCCCCGAGCAGGCCCCGCGGTACCAGGAGTGGATCCTGGACACCATCGACTCGCTGCGTTCGCGCAAGGCGCGGCCGGACCTGGAGCGCATCTGCCGCATGGTGCGGCGGCGGCACGGCCCCGAGCCCGAGCGCACCCGTGCCGAGCTGGAGAAGCTGATCCAGCAGCGCGCCGTGCTCCGCGTCTCCTACAAGGGCAGCATCTCGTACCGCAACGCCGCCCGCGTGCAGCCGCCGCGCCGCCCG
>NW_024358374.1:0-294 GCF_014805655.1 Passer montanus
CCCCAAAAATTCCCAAAAAAATACCCCCAAAATCCCCCCCCCAAAAAAACCAAAATTCCCTAAAAAAATCCCCCCAAAATTTCCCCAAATATTTCCCCAAAACTCCCCTAAAAATTCCCCAAATTTCCCCCCAAAATCCCCCTCAAAAAACCCCAAAATTTCCCCAAATATTTCCCCAAAACTCCCCTAAAAATTCCCCAAATTTCCCCCCAAAATCCCCCTCAAAAAACCCCAAAATTTCCCCAAAAATTCTCCCAAAAATCCCCCCCAAAAAAACCCAGAATTCCCAAAAAA
>NW_024358375.1:0-294 GCF_014805655.1 Passer montanus
TTGTGGGAGTTTCGGGGGTCCCTGGGGGTTTTTAGAGGTCCCCGGGGATTTTGGGGGTCCCGGAGGGGTTTTGGGGATTCCTGGGAGGGTTTTGGGGGTCCCCCGGGGGTTTTGGGGTGTCCCCGGGTGGGTTTTTGTGGGGTCCCGGAGGGGTTTTGGGGGTCCGCGGGGTGGTTTTGGGGGTCCCTGGGTGGTTTTTTGTTTGGATTTTGGGGGGACCCCGGGAGTTTTTCGGGGTTCCCAGTCTGGGGGTGATTTTGGGGAGTCCCTGGGTGGGTTTTTGTGCCGATTTTG
>NW_024358376.1:0-294 GCF_014805655.1 Passer montanus
CTTCTTCTTCTCTCTTTCTGCTGTGGGTGAGAAATGAGTGGGACCTGTGCCTGGGGTCAGCCTGTGGCTATGGCTCAATGACTTGCAATTCCAGAGGAGCAGAAAAGGCATGGGCATTGCAGCTGCTTCCCCTCATTGCTGTTGCCATGTTGTTCAGGGCCTGATATGTGGGACCCATCTGCACAGCCACATTTATCATGAGAGAACCAAATCTTGATGTTACCAATGTGGGAGGCTAACCGCCTACTATGGGAGGCAGCAGCAAGGAGACTTTCCTGCTCTTCCTCACTATTT
>NW_024358377.1:0-294 GCF_014805655.1 Passer montanus
TTGTCCCGCTCCCAGTCCGTTCTAGTCCCATCCCAGTCCATCCCAGTCCATTTTCAGTCCATCCCAGTTGCATTCCCAGTCACTCCCAGCCCCATTCCCATTCCCAGTCCCATCCCAGTTGATCCCAGCCCCCCCAGTGGCTCCCAGTTAACCCGGTTCCCATCCCAGTCCATCCCAGTTAACCCAGTTCCCATCCCAGTCCATCCCAGTTAACCCAGTTCCCATCCTAGTCCATCCCATCCCAGTATCCCGTTGCAGGTGGTGTCCCGGGTCCCATCCCAGTCCCCCCAGTCC
>NW_024358378.1:0-6499 GCF_014805655.1 Passer montanus
TGCCAGCAGCTGGGCTGTGGCTCGGCTTCTGGTGCCTACTTTGCCCTTGACCGCTTTGGTGTCAGAGTTGGTCCCATCAGTCTTGTCCTAGTGGACTGCAGTGGGGACGAAGCCACACTCTGGGACTGCAAGATCCGTGGCTGGGGACCCTATAACATCAGCATCCCTTACAGGGACACTGCCGTTGTGTGCCAAGGTAGGAGCTGGGCTTGAGGGGAGTGAGGCTGTTCACGCACATCCCATGACACCGGCCCTGCACTGCTCCCACAGGCTTTTCCCAGCTGGTCGGAGGCGATGGAGCCTGTGCCGGGCGGCTGGAGGTGCGTCAGGGCCGGGCGTGGGTCGGTGTCTGTGCGGATCAGGTGGACATGAAGGTGGCGCAGGTGGTGTGCAGGGAGCTGGGCTGCGGCGAGGTGATCGGCATCGCCGGCAGTGGCCGTTTTGGGGCGGTGTCGGGATCGCTGTGGGACGGGGGCTTCCAGTGCCATGGCACCGAGCCCCTGCTCAGTGCCTGTGCCCGGCGTCCGCGCCACGACGAGGCCTGCCCCGGCCCTGGCAGCGTCATCTGCTCGTGTAAGTGCCGGGGACACCGGGGGGTGTTGGGGTCCCTGCGGCATCAGTGCTCTGACGGCCGCTCCCGTCACAGCCTACACGGGCTTCCGAGTGGCGAACGGCAGCTCGGGCTGCTCCGGGCGAGTGGAGGTGGCGGTGAGGGGCACGTGGGGCTCCGTGTGCGCCAGCGAGTGGGAGCTGCCCGATGCGCACGTCCTGTGCCGGCAGCTGGGCTGCGGCCGCGCCCTCAGCGTGGCCCCGGGAGGCTCCTTCGGCAGCGGGGAGGGGCCGCTGCGGCCGGACGCCTTCGGCTGCAGCGGGAGCGAGCGGCACCCGGGCGAGTGCCCCGTGGCCGTGCTGGGGAAGCTGCCCTGTGCCCCCGGAAACGCCGCTGCTGTCAACTGCTCAGGTGGGTATGGGGACCTGTGTGAGGAGCCTTAAGGGATTTTCGGACCCTGCCAAATGTAGAGAAGGTGGGAGATGATGCGGGCACTTGTTTTGACGAAGCGCTGAGTGGGGCCATTTTACAGGCACTGCTGAGTCCCTGCGGCTGGTGAAGGGTGAGACCCGCTGTGATGGGTTTCTGGCGTTGGCCAGAAGAACCGGGTACTGGCGCCGTGTGCCAGGAGAGGTTTCGCTCCTACGGAATTTGAGCAATGTGTGCTGGAAACTGGGCTGTGGAGGACTGGAGAGGAGTTATGTTGTCCATGGGAAGTCCTACCTGTGGGAAATGAGCAAATTGAGTTCCATCTTGAAATCGGTAGTCAAAAACATCGTGCAGATGACCACCGATCTGACCAATAGGACCATACCTGAGGATTATTTTGGGTATGATTACCGCTACATGACCACTGGACCAGCTGACACCCCTCATGGGACCAACATCGTCTGCTCAGGTGGGTGTCCCGGGAAGGACCGGCGAAGTGCCGGTGCCCCAGGCAGCCAGCCCAGCCCATTCCCTCCGTGCCCACAGGCAGCCTGCAGGTGAGGCTGGTGGGGAGCTCTGGGCGCTGTGCCGGGCGTGTGGAGGTCTATTCCGGTGGCGGCTGGAGCTGGGTGTGCCAGGAAGGCTGGGAGCTGCAGGACGCGGCCGTTGTGTGCCGGGAGCTGGGCTGTGGCACGGCCCTGGAGGCCCCGAGCTGGGCGCGGTTCGGGGCCGGCACGGGGCCGCTGTGGCCGTACATCCCCGAGTGCTCCGGGTCCGAGGAGTCTCTGTGGCGATGCGGGCGCACGGAACGGCGCGAGTGCGGGCGCGGCGGCGGGGCAGGGGCCGTCTGCTCAGGTCAGTGCCGGGCAGCCGCAGGTCAGGGCCCGGCAGAGCCCCCGGGGGGTTCCTGGCCGTGCCGTGACCCCCCTGCCCCCCTTGCAGAGCATCTCTCCGTGCGGCTGGCAGGAGGCCCTGGGAGCTGCCGGGGCTTCCTGGAGCTGTTCCACAACGGCACCTGGGGCCGCGTGTGCGCCAACGGCACCGGCCCCGGCACCGCCGCCGCCGTCTGCCGCCAGCTGGGCTGTGGGCACCGGGGCCGGCTCTCGGATGTCCCCGCCCTGGAGCCGACCGACGCCTGGCTGGCCTGGCTGGGCTGTGAGGACGGGGCCCGCTCGCTCTGGCACTGCCCCTCGGCACCCTGGCACCCGCAGAGCTGTGGCACCGGCGGGCACGCCCACGTGGAGTGTGAGGGCAGCAGTGCTGGCACCGCTGAGGGACACACCAGCCCCTCTCCGCAGGCTGCCAGCAGCACAGGTAGCTGTGCCCGTGCCTGCATCGCCCCGGCAGGCTGGCTGGGATCCGCCTGCCCTCGCTGCCTGCCTGTGTCCCCACAGGTGTCCCCCGCAGAAGGGCCCCGGCCGTGGCCGTGGGGACTGTGCCTGTGCCCACGGTGCTGTGCGTGGTGCTGGGGACGCTGCTGTGCCTGTCCCTGGGTGCCCTGGCCCTGCTGCTGTGCCGTGCCCGTGCCCGGCGCCCAGGTGGGTCCCGCTGGGTGGGGCTGGGCACAGATCCGGTTTGGGGCTCCAGGGGCCCCGGGCCTGCGGAACAGCTCCGAAGGTGGCCAGGGCTGGTCCCGGTGGCACCCAGAGTGCCCAGGGCCCCAGGTAAGTGCTGCAGCTCCTTCCAGGCCCTGGCCGAGCTGCAGATGCCATCTCCAACGCTGTCTACGAGGAGCTGGATTACAAAGCCATGGCCGAGTACCAGGAGGTGCCCACTCCCCCAGGTGGGTGCAGCCCTTGTGCCCCGGCCGTGCCCGCAGTGAAGGCTGTGCCTGGGAGCCCCAGGGCAGCTGCGGCTCCTGGTGGCCCAGCAGAGGCTCCTGGCCATGGGCAGTGGGTGTCCCTCGGCCCCAGAGCAGCCCCGCTCTGTAGTGTGCGGTTCTGTCACCGGCGGTGCCGCTCCAGGCCACCCCCAAGTCCCTGTTTATGGCCTGCAGGTTCCCTGTTGGAGGGATGGGTGAAGAAGCTGCCGTATTCCAGCGGGGACAGCGTGGAGGGGAGTGACAGCGAGGCAGCCGCAGGTAGGGCCACAGGGCAGGAACCCAGCGGGGAGAGCTGGGGACAGGGGACACACCCGGCCTGGGGGGGCTGAGGGGACAAATCCCCCCTTGTTAGTGTGCAGGGAAACATCCCCTTTCCCTGTGGGACCCGAGGGCCTCTGGCATGTGCCCAGGGGAAAGGCTGGAGGGGGTGGCACAGCCTGAGCCCTGCCAGTGCCGCTGGTCACTGCCGTGGGCCCCTCTGCTTTTCCCAGATCCCCCTGCCCGGCGCGAGCAAGGAGGCCCGGATGGCTACGACGATGTCCTGGCTGTGCCCCAGGAGCCCCCCGCTGCCAGCACTGGGGACATGTGCGAGGGAGTGGCACGGCAGAGCTGGATGTGTGTCCTCCCCACAGGTGAGAGGGCTCCCAGCTGCCCTGTCCCCTCGGCAGAGTCACTCCCTGCCAGGCTTTGGCTGTGGGGGCGGGCAGGGCCCCAGCAGCAGATCCGTGGCTGCCGTGCTCAGAGCCCAGGTGGGTCTGTCAGGGGGACACGGAGCTGCCTGCCCCCTCAGGCACCTTTCTGTGCTGTCCCCAAGGCGGGATCTACAACCCTGCAAATCCCCCAGCAGCCTCCGGGGACCCCTCGGAACAGCCCCCTGGACACATGGACTATGATGATGTCGGCAGCAGCGCCCCGGGGACGTTGCCCTGAGGATGCCCTGGCCATGTCACAGCCTTGGGGACATGAGTGTGGCAGTGTGGCGGGGCCCTGTCCCCAGGGAGGGCTGGCCCTGCCCTCAGAGCTCAGCCCTCGCTGTCCAGCGCTGCAGGAAAACAGCTGCTGTGCAGGGATTTTCTGTGATTTCAGTGTGACTTTCCCTTTTTTCCTATTAAAACCCAAACTGGTCAGAGACTCACTCCCAGGCCTGGAACCTCATTCTGGGGCTGGCACTTCCATCCCAGGTACACCAGCCATTCCTTGGGGATGTGAGGCAGGAACTGGAACCACAGCCAGATCCCTGGGATTGGTGGGCTGAAGGAGGAAGAGCCCAGATTTCTGGGATTGCCAGGTCTTTATTTATCACTGCCAAATGCCCACAACAGCTGCCAGCCACATCGAGGGGAAACGGGAGAGGGCAGGACCCGGATCCCCTCTGGCAGATGCAGCAGGATCTCTGCCCTGTGCCCCATAGGTGGGGCAGGCTCAGCCCCACTCAGAACTGGTTAGGGAATGGCTCTGGATGATGGAAGAACCCTTCCTTTCCTAAAGGAGGGGAGGTCTCCTGAAGGAGGGCAGCGCCTTCCTGCCCCCCGGCAGCACCCCGCGCTGGCAGGGCAGCCGGGCCATGGCCCCTGCCTGCGGCACCTGGTGCTCCAGGAGGTTCCCGATGTTCAGGGCGGGCTGCAGGGCCCGCAGGGCGTCCAGTTCCTGCAGCAGGGCCCGGCTGAAGCCGTCCGTGCTCAGCCTGGCCGTGGAGGGGGCAGGAGAAGAGGAGAAGGTGTTGGAGCTCCTCGTGGGGAGGGCGGCGCTGGGGCGGCTGCGGTGCCGCTGCGGCCCTGCCCGTCCCGCGGCCTGCGCTGCCCGGCTCGGGAATGCCGGGCCCGGGAGGGGCCGTGGCAGGGGCCTGACTCACCCCAGGTTCCTCAGCGGGCAGGCGGGATGCCGGAGCTGCTGGCAGAGCTGCAGGACGCCCTGGGCTTGCAGCTCGTTGTCGCTCAGGTGCAGGCGGCTGAGCCGGGCCCTGCAGCAGCCGCGCAGCCAGGGCCGGGCAGGAGGCGCCCGACAGCCGGCAGCTGCCCAGCCTGTGGGAGCCAGGGAAACAGGGAAGGAGGGCTCTGGCCTCTGCCGGCTGAGCTGCTCCAGCTGCCAAGGCGGAGCAGTGGCTGAGCTCCTCGCGGCAGCAGGGGCTGGCGAGGCGGCAGCAGCGCAGCCCAAGGAGAACCCCGGGAAAGACTCTCAGAGCCGACCTTGGCCCCCAGAGGTGTCCGTGGCCTCGGGGCCCGGGCAGCAGCCCCCCACTCTGAGAAAAACTTGCTCACTTTGAAAGTTTAATAATGTTTATTGGACCCTGACAAAAATACAACAGAAGGACTGCATAAGGTAAAATTTGCAGCACTGGGAACTGCCCTTGTGGATACCAGGTGGCTGATATGTCTTCAAGCTGGATGCTCAGTCTTTTCCATCCCAGGAGTTGCATCAGCCCGCCCTGGCCCTCCCGAAGTCTGTCAGTCAGCTCTTCTTTGCCATTTAGAAGCGAAGACTGCTTTCTTGTGACTGGATTGGAGGTCAGGTGTGGCCATGCCGCAGCCCCTAAGGAACAAGCTTTTCCATTGCCCACTGCCCCGTGCCAGGGGCACCTGTGCACTCCTTACCTATCCTAGACAACCCCGGCTGTCTGATGGCAACAATAGAGAGAGAGGGAAGGGAACAATGGGGAGACCAGAGGCTGTCTAAGCTATAATAACATAACTCTACATCACTAAAGCTTTTCTGAACACCCAGACAACAGTCATCCCTTAAGTGCGAGAGGCAATCATTTCGTTATCCATCTGTAACACGGCCCACGCGGTGCCCCCGGTCCGGGTGCCCTCCGCCGCCTGTCCCGGTGTGGGCTCCGTGCGGTGCGCGCGTCTCGCAGCGGAGCAGCCCCGGACAGTGCCCGGTGCCCAGCGCCCGGCAGCGCGGGGCCTGGGGCAGGGCAGCTGCTGCCGCCGCCGCACGGCGAGGCACCGGCGCGTTGTGCCCGTGAGGAGCGGCTGCGGTGCCGCTGCGTGGGCAGAGCTGCAGCTCCGGCTGCTCCGTTTGCTCCGCGGGACAGCCCGGGACGAGAGTCCGGGAAGTGCCGATCGTTTGCGTAACAAAGGGCCGGGAAAGCGAGGTCCCGGCCAGCTGAGGGACACTGAGAGAGACAGCGGGATTCGGGCAGCAGGAGGAAGAGAGACTTTAGAGTGGGCTTGTTGTACTTGGAACGCGAGAGGCTCAAAGCCCTGCTCATTGCCTGGAGCAATCCTGCGACTCGGCAGCTGGAGCTGTTTCTGCTTTCTGCGGCAGCAGCACTCGCATTTAAAGAGGCTGACACCTGCGGATGTGCCATGGGAAACCCGGAGTGGAAGTGGTGAGGAAACGTGAGGTGTGGCTGTGGGTGTTTGGGGAAGCTCCGGGGCCAGCGCGGGTCAGTGGAGCCCGAGCAGTGAAGGGCCGTGGGTGGGCGCAGCGCAAGTGGATCCGCGCGTTGGGAATGCGCTGCCAGAGAGTCCGGAGAGGGGCGAGAGCGGGAAGTGTCGTGCAGGGCGCGGCGGGCCGGGGGCGGCGGAGGCGCGGCGTTGGCGGCGGCAGTGGCTCGGCTTCCCGGGCCTCCTCTGCCCTCAAGAGCTTTGGCGAAGGGAACAGGCTGGTCAGCCTGGTCCTGGTGGACTGCAGTGGGGACGAGGCCACGCTCTGGGACTGCGCGATCCGTGGCTGGGGACCCTATAACATCA
>NW_024358379.1:0-294 GCF_014805655.1 Passer montanus
CATTTCTCCTCCTTTTTTCTCACCCATCTTATGTCTTTTCTCACAGAGTGGCCACTGAAGACAAAATTGTGTATACATAGTCTACCAAGACAGTAACTTAAGCAATTAATAATACAATTCACATATTTTTCTCCCACATTTCTCTCATATTTTGATTGTATGACAGTGGAGAAAAGACTACTATTATCCCACAGTACAACTTTTTGTACTTTTTCTCTACATCACACACATAAAACCTGCTCCTTTTTGTATTATAATTGGTTAACAAACTATGTGCACGTGCCTTCTACTCTT
>NW_024358380.1:0-294 GCF_014805655.1 Passer montanus
CACCTGGAACACACCTGGGCACACCTGGGTTATTTTTGGGCTATTTTGGGATAATTTTCGGATATTTTGGGGGGGTTTTCACCCTTTTTTTTGGGGTGATTTTGGGTGAATTTCACAGTGGTTTTGGGTTAATTTCAGGATAATTTTGGGATATTTTGGGGGATCCTGATCTCCTTTTTGTGGGGTTATTTTGGGTTTATTTTATTTTAATTTTGGGTTGGTTTTGGGTAGATTTTGAGTTATTTTTGGGGGGTTTCTTACCCCGTTTTTGGGGTTATTTTGGGTTAATTTCAG
>NW_024358381.1:0-294 GCF_014805655.1 Passer montanus
CAGCCCGTGCTGACCCAGGCCGTAGAGGCTGAGCGCGGCGTAGTCGCAGCAGTAGGCGCGGTGCCGGCCGCGCCCGCCCAGCGCGCCCAGGGCGTGGGCAGCGCTCGAGGCCAGCGGGTACAGCGCGCACGTGCCCAGGTAGGCCAGGAACGGCCCTGCGCCCGCCTCCGCGCCCGCGCCCCGCAGCCGCGCCAGCAGCAGCCACAGGAAATACCTGAGGGGGCAGGGGCCGGGGTCAGCAGGCACGGGCCGCGGGTGCCAGGGGTGCCCAGGGGTGCCCAGGGGCTGAGGGCA
>NW_024358382.1:0-294 GCF_014805655.1 Passer montanus
CCAGAATTCCCAAAATTTCTGGGAATTCCCAGGAATCCAGGGGAAATCCTGGAAGATAAGGGGTTGGGAGTGGGGAAAAATGGGAATTTGGGATCCAGGCGTCCCAAAAATCCCAAATTTTTTGGAATTTGGGAGAAATCCTGATGGAAAAGGGGTTGGGAATGGGGAAAAAAATGGGAATTTGGGAGTGGAAGTGCCAGAATTTGGGGAATTTTTTTTGGAATTTGGGGATTTTGGAGTGGGAAAAGTGGGAATTGAGGGTCTGGGAGTCCCAGAATTCCCGAAATTTCTGGG
>NW_024358383.1:0-294 GCF_014805655.1 Passer montanus
TCCGCGTCTCCATGGCAACGCGGCCGCGGTTGGTGCCGTTTCGGGGAGGCCACGCCCCCTGTGACGTTACCATGGTAACAGGCCACGCCCCACCAGACTCCATAGTGATGGTTCCCGCCCCCAGCGCTGTTCCCATGGCAACAGGCCACGCCCCTGGTGCACCCATGTCAGGCCACGCCTCCTTGGGGAAGGGGGTGGGGTCAGGGCGGAGCTGGGATCCCCAAAAATCCCCAGTGACCCCTGAGTGACCCCGAGTGACCAGTGGGTGACCCCTGAGTGACCAATGAGTGACCC
>NW_024358384.1:0-294 GCF_014805655.1 Passer montanus
GGTGAGGCCACGCCCACTTCACAGACCACGCCTCCTTCCCTTTTAGGCCACGCCCCTTCCCCACAGGCCACGCCCCCCTTCCTGCTTGGCCACGCCCACCGTGGTGACGTCATTCTGTTTGTACCACACCCGTTATTGACCACGCCCCATTGGTGACGTCATCAGCTTCACAGATTGTTTGCCACGCCCCCCCCTTTTTAGGCCACGCCCCCCTTTTTAGGCCACGCCCCCCCTTTTAGGCCACACCTGCATTTAAAGTTCCAGCGTCCCCAAATTGTCCCGAATTGTCCCCAA
>NW_024358385.1:0-294 GCF_014805655.1 Passer montanus
AAACTAACTATAACTAATCCCATGAGTCCGTTCCCAAATGCAATGGAGATAATTCAGTGGAGCAATATTATGACCAAGGCTTTTGAACAACATTTAAGCTGTAACTCCAATGAACAGACTATGGAAAAATTATTACACTGTAAAAATTACCTTGTGTGCAGACACAAGGTAAAACTTTTCATGAGAAGACTAACATGAGAACAGCTTGCCCAGGATTTCTAATATGCGCAGAGTTAAATTTAAAAAAAAAAAAATAGAATAAAAACAAGAAATTTCAAAGTACTCTCAAATTTC
>NW_024358386.1:0-294 GCF_014805655.1 Passer montanus
TGGGTTCTTTGCTTTGCTTTCTTTTGTTTCTTTGTTTTTGATGGGTTTTTTTTTTGTTTTGGGTTTTTTTTGGTATGGTGAGTTTTTCAAAATGTTATTATGGTTTTGTTTGGTTTTTTGTGTTTTTTTTCCTGGGGATTTTTGTTTTTTTTTTTTTTTTTTTTTTTTTTTTTTTTTTTTTTTTTTGTTTTTTTTTTTTTTTTTTTTTTTTTTTTTTTTTGTTGTTGTTGTTGTTGTTGTTTTTGTTTTTGTTTTTGTTTTAATAAACTCTCCCTGTCAGCTCTGGGCAGAGCT
>NW_024358387.1:0-294 GCF_014805655.1 Passer montanus
ATTCAAATCAATGCACTTCAATTATTTTTCTTAATACGGGCACTGAAGTTACTCAAAATAAGATAAAAAGGAAATAGTAATAAAAAATGAAACATGAGATTCTCCCCTAAAGCATACAAAACAAGACCCTTCAGCCACATAGTTTGAATTACCAAACAGAAGAAAAACTTGTCAGACAGCAAGAGAAAAATTTATGATTCCATCATTGCTAATAATCTGCACAGAAGATAGCATTCAGTATAGAAAGTACAGAATATACAGGTACAAATAAATCAAGAGAAGAAAGTCATCTCC
>NW_024358388.1:0-294 GCF_014805655.1 Passer montanus
TCCGCTCCGCTCCGCGCCGGGCGGGGCTGGCGGAGCTCACGCAGCGCCGCGCGGGCTGCGGGAACAGCCGCTCCCTCCGCACAGCGCGGAGCCGCCGCCCGGCCAGCGCCGAGGTAGGGCCGGGAGCGGGGAGCCGGGAGCGGGGAGCGGGGATGGGGGGCGGCCCCTCTTGCCGGGTGCGTGTGCGCAGCGCGGGCGGCGCCCGCAGCCTCTCCGCAGCCCCGATCGGCGCGGAGCGGGCTCGGCGCTGTCAGAGCCGCCCCGCCCCGCCCTACCCTGCCCTGCCCTGCGGCG
>NW_024358389.1:0-130176 GCF_014805655.1 Passer montanus
AAGCCCACCAATAAATCCTCCAGAGCACAGTGGCATTGCCCCTTACCCTGTGTTCTAAATAGGCCATGGGCTGCTGTAACATCTTGGAAACAATCAACTGCATTTTGAAGAGCCGCCTGACGTCCTGCATCTCTCATCTCAGGCTCTTGCTGTCACGCATCTCACAGTTTCACCCCTGACAGAACACTTTTGATTTTCCTCATTTCTCGTGTCTTTTCCCAGGCAGGCAGCTCTGCTGCATCCCAAGTCCGCTGGCAAGCACAACCCTGTGACCAGGGCAGCTGGGAGCATTTCAATGAATAAAAAAAAGGGATGGGTGTGACTGGAGTGCCCAAAAAACAAAGGAAATAATAAAGGAAACTAAAGTGAAAATAAAGGAAAATATTTTCCTTTTAAAAAAAGAAAAAATGCACTAAAAATAAATACATAAAAACAAAAACATAAGCTGCACACCGTAGGGAGCTCCTCCAGAACGCAACAAAATTAGGCAAAGGCAAATATAAAGGACAGGGAACCAATGAACAAAGAGAAACAGAAACAATACCTTATATAGAACACAAGATTAACCAATCAGAAAGCAGTATTCATAACATAACCTTCTAAGGAATAACTTAATCTGCATAACTGCTCCCATCATTCCTTTCTTCCCACCCTAAGTTGTTTACACTTTTCAGGGCCTGAAGCAATAAAGTGTCCTTGAATTTCAGGCCTGGAGGGATTGTTTTGTCTGCCCAAAATGTGAAGACAGTGAATACCCTATATGGAGTTTAGAATTCTACAGTATGCAGTACAGGATTTGAAAAATACAAAACTAAAATCCTAAGGCATCATGGCACACACTGGCTACATGAAAGGGAAGAAAGTGCTGCACCTAGAGAGGGCTGGAATTTGGGTGGAAAGGGCTTTTATGGGGTGGCAGATCAAAGACAATCTGCTGCAGGACTGGATGGAAAGTGTAGAGTGGGCATGTGCCAGACTGTGGGCACCCCTTGATCCTTTCAGGCCATGTCCCCATCCTCTTGACACCCAACTCTGAGCTATTTATATGCATTTATGAGATTCCCTCTCATTCTTCCCTTCCTAGATTGAACAGGCCCAGCTCCCACAGTCTTTCCTCATGAGAGATGCTCCAGTCCCTTGATCATTTTGTGGCCCCAGCTGGACCCTCTCCAGCAGCTCTTTTTCTTCCCTGTTCTGAGAGACCTGGCCTGGACACAGCACCCCAAGTGTACCTCACCAGGGCCGAGCAGAGGGGCACAGTCCCCTCCTAGACCCTCTGGCCACACTCTTCATAATGCACCTCAGATCCTTTTGTCCCTCCTGGTGCCAAGGGCACACTGCCAGCTCATGGGCACCTTGTCACCCACCAAAACCCCCAGGTCCTTCCCTGCGGAGCTGCTCTCTGGCCGGTCAGACCCAGTGGGGTTATTCCTCCCTAAATGCAGGACCCTACACTTGTCCTTGCTGAACCTCTTTAGGTTTCTCTCTGCCCAAATCTCCAGCCTGTCAAGGTCCCACTGAAAGACAGAACAGCCTCCAGCTCTGCATGATCAGCACAATTGCTGAGGGTACATTCTGTGCCTTTTTAGATAAATGATCAGAAAAACAAAAAATCTGAGAGAAGGGCAACCGTTCCTCACACAAGTGATGAGGCTGGTCTCTGCAAGACTGCTTTTGCCTCAGCCATATTTGACATTTTCTATCCCACCACCACACCACAAGGGCACCTCCTGGCCCAGGCAGGTCTGCTCAGCTGATCCAGTGGGAGAAAGTTTCCAGTTCTACCCACAGGCATTTTACAGATGTAAAGACAATGCTTCATTTGGGGTTCAATGAGATTGAAAGGGAGACAGGGCGTAAACAGGCTGGCTGGTCTTTAGTCTAAGCATCCTAAGAGGCTTTCAGATTGGTACTAGAAACCCACCTGGTCTCCCCTTGCATGTGAAGATGCCTCTGTTTCTGAAAGCCTGGATAAATGTTCTGTACAGGCTGTGCCTGCTGGCTGGACTGCAAGAGGCTGATGGAGACAAGCTGTAAACAGGCTGGCTGGTCTTTAGTCTGTCTAAGCATCCTAAGAGGGTTTCAGTTTGGTACTGAAAACCCACCTAATCTCCCTTTGCAGGTGGAGATGCTTCTGTCTCTGAAAGCCTGGATAAATGTTCTGTACAGTAGCTTGCAGCCCAGAAAAACACATACCTGGTAAGATGCTTTTTTACGGCATTCATCACCAACACAGATCATGGACTGACGCTGGTAGTCACTGGAACTCTGCTGACATATTTTCTCCTTTTGCACCTGCAGTTTCACCTCCCTCAACACATTACTCCCGTTTCCTTTGTCAGATGTCAAGCCCCAGCCAGACACCCTACATAAAGCTCCTTCTCTCAGATGTTCATTTCTCCTGGCAATGGAGATACATTGCACATTGTCGTTGATCTTGGCCAATGTCTTCAGCTGTCAGGCAGAGAGAACACGGGGTTAGAGCCAGCGAAGGATTAGCAGCAAGTTCAGAGTTTGGGGAGGTGACCACGGGGAGATCCCTGAGGAAGGAAGGATGAGTTGGACCATACCTTCAGCAGCACAATGTCATTTTTTAAGTCATCTGGGGAATATTCAGGATGGATGACCCATTGTCCAACACGGATCTTCTGCTGGCTTTGCTCGCGGCTGGTCACGTCGTGGGCTCCCAGAATCACAGTGACCCTCACTGTCCTGCCAGGAAACACCAACACCCAAACACCCAGCTGCATTGACAGGGACACAACCCGCTAGGGCAGTGGAGGAGGCAGGTGGTGGGAGAAACCTCCCCAGAGCAGCTCCCAGAAGTTGTCCTCTCTCACCTGGGTTCCTTGCCCAGCCCAGCTGTGGATCCCTCACCCCACACTGACACAGGTGCGAGCTGCCCCTGCTGAGGACAAAGGGAAGCAGGGCAGGGGGACCCTGGACCCCTTCTCCAGCAGCAGCTCTAAGCCATGGGATGAACCATGACCCTGTGAGCATTTCTGTCCCCAAGGTCACTCAGCCCCTGGCAAACAATTCCTGCACTCAGAGAGGAGAGCTCAGCTCCAGAGATCCCTGCTCTGCCTGAAGAGATATTGGCCAATGTTTCAGCCCAGACCAGGGCTGAGGGCCTCTGGGACTATGAAAGACTGGAAGAAATTACCTTTACAAGAAAGACAGGGTCTTACCCTTCTATATCCACACAGTGAGCTGCTGAGAGCACTGCGTCTGGGCGAATCAGGAACCCTCCACAGTAACCAGTTTGGGAGTTATTTTTAATTTCTAAATGAGCCATGTAGGGCCTGGAGTGGGGCTTAACTTCCCTTCCACCAATGATCCTTCCTGGAAGAGAGATGGGAAATGTTAATATGAATGTTAAATATAAATGTCAATGTGCTGCTGTTTCCTGTCAAGTTTGGGGCTGCATGAAAGGAAAGGGTCATCCTCTAATGCCATGTGCCAGTGATCCCAACAACTCTCCTTCCTGGGGCTGTCCAAGGCATTGCTGGGGAACAATGGAGAGAAAGGCTGAGCTGGGAGATGAGAGGACAGAGGAAAGTAGGAGAATAGAGATAGGAGAGAAGGTGAGGCAGGAGCCTTGCCGGAGATGGACTACTCAGTGTCCATCTGTGTCCTTGCATGTCCAAGTCCCATCTCTGTGTACTCACCAGCCCCAGCCCAGGGCAGAAGGACAAAAGCATTTGTGAGCAGAAGGAGCAGCAGCATCTCCCACCAGTGCTGGCATTGCCCCTTGCCCTGTGTTCTAAATAGGCCATGGGCTGTAGTTCCTGTCCTGGGGATCCTCCTGAAACCTGGTGAAAGGTGTAATTTCAGAAATAATGTGAGATCTGGAAAGTTCACATGAATTCCACCCTTAGAGTGTTTTTTTCCTCTCTGCTGACCACACAGGTCAGCACAGGGGGATTGGCTCAGGAGATCACCAGCATTTGCCTGCCATCAGATGGCTAACAGAAATGAAACCTGTGTTTGCTACCCTCTCTTGTGTGGATAAGAAGCAAGTTCTGTGAAATTAAAATATTCAGTCATTGAATGAAGAAACTTCATTTCCCCTCTCACTTCAATCTCCTTTTTATCATTGACCCCTTTGCCTTTGGTGGAAATTTGCTCCTCATCCTCTGGTTCTCTTATGAGCCTTTTCCCACACCATGCATCTCTGACCACAGCAGGTGGTGATGCTGCTCACAGCTCTCTGCAGGTTGGTACCAGGTACAGATTTAATTCCTGCAGTTCCAGACAAATCTGATTTTTATTTGATTGGATCTTTTTTCCTATGCAATGGGGGAAGGGAAGGGAAGGGAAGGGAAGGGAAGGGAAGGGAAGGGAAGGGAAGGGAAGGGAAGGGAAGGGAAGGGAAGGGAAGGGAAGGGAAGGGAAGGGAAGGGAAGGGAAGGGAAGGGAAGGGAAGGGAAGGGAAGGGAAGGGAAGGGAAGGGAAGGGAAGGGAAGGGAAGGGAAGGGAAGGGAAGGGAAGGGAAGGGAAGGGAAGGGAAGGGAAGGATTCACAGTTGACAAGCAGTCACTAAAAATCGAAGAATGAAATGTGAGTGGCTGGAGTTGAATGAAAACTCTCCCAGCAGAGGCAGCACTGCCCCTAAAGGCCCCAGTCCAATTAACAAAGGCAGCATCAGGCTAATTCTGCCCTTGGAGTCACACATCCCTTGATACTTCCAGCTGCTGCTCAGACCTTTCGGGTTAACAATGAGTCCCCAGCTGGTGAGGATGCAGAGTTCACAGCCTTGGGCATGGAAGAGATGAGATGCCTGTGTGTGGAGGAGTCCCTCTGGTCCCACTTTGCAGACAGTGAGGGAGGGCTCCATCCAGAGCAGCATTTCAGTGCTGGTGTAAGGATGTTTGCCTGCCCACAGAGGGAGCACAGCTCTGAACAGCCATCCCTAACAGCTCTAAAATCAGATTAAATCAACCCCACCTCTAGGGGATTTAGGGATTTCAAGAGACTCTATTTAAGCAGCAGAGACAGCTCAGCTGTTCCCTTCATGGGCGAAAAATAGAGATGCATTGAGGCCTCTCAGCTTTCAACTGAGTTGAAACAAATCTAACAAATTCCTTTTCTTCCTCTCTGTGAGACAAGTCCTTGGATGACTTTCTATGGTATATGCCATGTGCTAATGTCAACAGATTGTTCCATCTGCAGCAGAAGAGCATCTGCATTTAAAATAATTTTAAATAATTTTAAAATAATTTAAATAATTTAAAATATCTTTTAATCTGCAGTGTAAGCTGACAGTAGGACTCATCAGCACGACACCATCCCTAATGCAAGAAAACAAGGGAAATACTCCTATGAAAATTTGAATGACCCATTTTGGAGGCACTGGATGGCAGAATTGCTGCAGGTAGGACACTTTGCTTCAAAATCTTTATTGTGAATGTATAAAGAAAATCCAAGAAAGAGCTAAGGACAAAACTTATTACAAAAAAGAATTTTACTCTTTTTTTACACAAATTACATAAACTGAGGGTTGTTTCTGAGAGGTGTTCTGAATTAGAGAATAAAAGGTGAACTGTCAGTAAAACATTGGCTGCTGTGAGTGCTGTTGACTTTAATAAAGAGCTAATGATCACAGCAATAGTCTAAACCTTTCACTTGGGCTTGGAGGGCAAAATTAGGTAGTTTCCTCTTCAGCTACATGGATCTAAGAAGTTAAAACCAGTGTGAATGTGTGCTGTCAGAGACTGCAAGGAATTTTTCATGTCATTCTCTATCTGTCATGCACAGGCTCTATTGAGATACCACTCCAAAAGTGTTCTTTCATCCCTGTGTTAATGGAAAGAGCCAAACCCAGAAAGATCCCTTCAAAATATATCAGAGCACCAAATGTCTGAGAATAGTGGGATTTTCCTTATTGTGCTTGTGTGTTAGAGTCATCTGTGGTGCCAGGATCCACAGCTTTGTGTTCATGTCAGAAAACCCAGGGGCAGAAGATGTCCTGTGTGAGTCACAGACACAGCGGTGTCACCGCGTTTCTCCTCACAGAGAGAAGCAGGGCACAGTTCTTCCTAAGAATATTTCTGGGTTTCACATTCCCTGAACCTCAGAGAAAGGAAAAACAATTCTTATCTCATTTGCCGTGCCTGTGTTTGTGCCAAAGTAGACTGCAATATGGAGATTGTTCACCCAAAGTGTTTTGTTTCCTTGGCCAGGTGTGTGTGAGAGACACGAGATTCTGGGCAGTGGTGAACAAAGTTGGGTGCTTAGCAAATTCAGTTTAGATGAAATGTAATATAGTATAGAATAATGTAGTATAATAAAGTAATTAATTAGTCTTCTGATAAGATGGAGTCAGGTGCATCATTCCTCTCCCTCGTCAGGGGCAAAAATATCATCTATAGAGCAGCCCAAGGGGTGGCTGGGGGTGGCAGAGCTGGGGACTGCTCTGGCTTGGAGCTGTGTCCTTCTCTGTGTGCCAGCTCTGCTGGTTGGTGTCTGTGTGTACAGAGCCAAAGGTGCTTCCCCCTCTGTTCTTGGACACATTTCTGGTGCCAAAATGCATTTTGTGCCTTGAGATTTGCTGCTGTAGGGCAGTGGCTGGTGGTCCCTTTGGTAAGAGATGCTTAGTCTGAAGGATACAGAATTAACCATCCTTTCTCCCCTGTGACAGGCTGATCTCTTCTCTTTGAGTGCCTCAGTTTCCCATCCTGGACAGTGAGAAAAAAGAGCTGGTCCAGCACTTTGTGAACATCCCTCACACAGAACCCTCCTCAGGGGAACGAGGCCACGTGAGTCATGAACAGATGGTCCTGTATTGTATTTGTGGGGTTCCCAGACAAAGGCAGGAATGATGAATGTGACTCCATGTTCTCAGAAGGCGAATTTATGATTTTACGATCCTATATTAAATTAAAGAACACTAAGCTATACTATACTAAAGAATACAGAAAGGATACTTACTGAATGCTAAAAAGATAATAATGAAAACTTGTGACTTTCTCCAGAGCCCCGACACAGCTTGGTCCTGATTGGCCAAAGAGTGAAAACAATTCACATGAAACCCATGAAACAATCTCCAAACACATTCCAAAGGAGCAAAACACAGGAGAAACAAATCAGAGAATTATTGTTTTCCTTTTTCTCTCAGACTTCTCAGCTTCCAGGAGAAAAATCCTGGCCAAAGGGATTTTTCCAGAAAATATGACTGTGATAGTCCTGAGCTTCACCCTCTGCCCTTCCTCACCATTCCTTATGGGTAGCTCTGCCTCGAGTTATTCCTCCTTCCTTTGCCTGCCTACAGACAGGATTTTTGTTTGGTTTGCTTTGGTGCTGATTTCTTTGCTCTGTGGGTGTTTTGGTGGACAGGAGTTGGCTTAGGTCTTCCCTTCCCAGCTTCTCCTTGCTCCAATTGGGAGTGCTTTCCCCAAAGCTGGGCTCGTGGGAGGATTTCTGTCCCCCTGGCAGCTGGGGATTGATGTGAATGTGAGCCAAAGCCTCCCCCAGCCTGAACTTCCCTGGCTGCCATCTGAAGCTGAGTTGCTCTGAACTTCAGATGTCCTGGAGGAAGGCTGCCTGACCTGTCAGCCTACTCAGGAGGAAAAACAGAGTGCAAGGAGCATTGCCCACTGCTCCCCAAGGTAGCAGAAGGGTTTTTCTTTCTTTCTTTCTGTAGTCTGTGGGTATCTCAGTTGTCACCTGGGTGTTTCCCTGACTGCAGGAAGCACCTGTGGGAGCAGCTGGGAGCACAGAGCTGACATGTGGGTGGAGAGCAGATCCTCAGCAGCTAACCCTGCAGCCGTGATGGAGCCACCCCTTCAATGCCAGCTCCTCTTGGTCAAAGGCTTGGTGACACCACCAGACAATGACACTTGGAGGGCACTGGCACCACGCACTTCCAGACACTGCCTTCTCAATGTGCTCAGCCCAGCCTGCTCTAGACTTCCACCCTTTGATCCAGGAGCTCTCCAGGCATCCCCAAGAGGCTCCTGGTTTGAAGCACTGTGATCCTGGTGCAGTGAGTACAGCTCTGACAGTCTGTCTGATTCCTCCCAGATGGAGCCAGCAGAGGAACAAGATGCAGGAAACCACACCCAGCTGACTGAATTCATCCTCTCTGGATTGTCCAGCCGCCCAGAACTCCAGCACTTGCTGTTCTTCACAATCTGCTTCATTTACAGCCTAACTCTCATCGGAAACCTCCTCATCTGCGTGGTCACAGCTCACCCCAGCCTCCACACGCCCATGTACTTCTTCCTCCGCGTCCTGTCCTTCCTGGATATTTCCACAGCGTCAGTGGTTGTCCCCAAGATGCTGGCAAACATCCTGTCGGAGGACAGGAGCATCTCCTACCTGGGCTGTGTCGCCCAGCTCTACTGTGTGGTGTTCCTGGCGGCCACTGAGTGGTACCTGCTGGCAGCCATGGCCTACGACCGCTACGTGGCCGTGTGCCGCCCGCTGAGGTACCCTGCCATCATGAGCCCCAGGGCCTGCCTCTCCCTGCTGCTGCTCTGCTGCTGCAGTGGCAAGGTCGTGTCGGTGGTGCAGACAGCCTGGGTGTTCGCCCTGCCCCTGTGTGGGCCCAGGAGGATCAACTACTTCTTCTGTGACATCCCCCCGCTGGTGCTGCTGTCCTGCGCGGACACGTCGCGCTACGAGCGGCAGCTGCTCTCAGCCACGGTGCTCGTCATCTTCACGCCCTTCTGCCTCATCCTGCTGTCCTACGGCTGCATCATCTCCAGCATCCTGAGGGTTTCCTCTGCAGAGAGCAGACGCAAGGCCTTCTCCACCTGTTCCTCACACCTTACCGTGGTAACCTTGTACTGCGCGAGTGGGACTTTGATTTACTTGCAGCCAAAATCCAGTAATTCACAAGAGGCTAAGAAAATCTTTGCTCTCATATACACAACTGTAATTCCCACTTTAAACCCCCTGATTTACAGCCTGAGGAATAAAGAAGTGAAAGAAGTATTAATCAGAGGGATGGCTGTGTTGATGAAGAAATAAAGATTTTCTTGTCCATGAATGTGTGGATTAAAAATCTTATTTCCATTCTTGGTGAGTTCTGATTGTTTACTAGCTATGGGGAAACTACAGGCACAAAGATCTGTTTCCCACTTGTAAATATTTTGTCTTTATTCTTTGCTTCAGAAGCAAATTATTTAGAATTTTTATCTCCATCTCTTCATTAGGAGTACAATATATATATTTATTCTAAAGCAACGTATTTCCCATGTCTAATTCAGGTATTCAGGCTGAAACTCCTCACTTCCATTGCAGGAGTTCTCCTCACCCTCTTACTGAATAAATACTTTTATAGTGAACTTTTCAGGCCAAGCATACACTAATTGGTAGAGACTACATATTTTGCTTTGCCTTTTTTTCCCCTTATTATATATTTTCCATTCCTTCCAGCAGAAAAGAGGCCACTGAATGAAAGGGATAAGGAGATCAGTTCACTTCTTTCACAGCCTTGTGTTTTTCATTTGAGGTGTGAGGAAAATGAAGGAAAGGAAGATGAACTGATGGTCATTCCTTATTCCCAGGAAGAACTCAGCATTTAATGCAGTGCAGTGCCCACACCCTCCAAGCACCACGGAGTCTGAGCCATGGGAAAGAGCATTCTGCAAATCCCAGTTGGAGAAGTTCATCCAGGCTTGGAAAGAAGAGTTTCCAGAAGATTAGCTGAGACAGAGGATTAGCACACAGAGAAAAGGGCTGCCACAGCCTGGGAGTATTTATTTGGGGGGGTTTTGCAGTTTATTCTGGATAGAAGAGGTGCTCTGGCTCGGTGAATAGCCTGGCCAGAGCCTGCAGCACTCAAACTGTACTTTCCATACTGAGGTCAAGCAAAAGAAATCTTCATTACCAGTATGGGCCTTCGAGGTCTCTCTGTTTCATCTGACTTACCTACCTGGCCATAAAGGCAGAAAAGAGCAGTAAAATTGAGTGTAATGTTCTTTTTTTTGGTTTAGTTTTCTTGTAAAAGAGAAAGGCAATGTAAGTCATCTCAGGATGAAGTCATTGCCCGACTTCAGAAACTTCACAACAACGACTTAATGACAAAGCAGTTAATTGCATTTGGCAATGTTGTTTGCTTAGACTCCTCTGGGGAACTTAACTTGTCTCTGTGTTGTGGAAACCCTTTTTTCTTCGTAATTGGAGCACTGGAGAAAGAGTTAATGAAACTTCATTTGCATTTCTACAGACTTTGCTTCTGGGAGCTCATCTACTTTTACCTCTGTAAAAACAGGGAATTTTTTTCTTGTTTTATTATTCAGAAAAATAATACTGAAAAAAGCATTTCTTAAAATAAAAGTTTAATGACTCTAAGTATAATAACAGTAGTGTTAATCACTTTAAGGGACATTGAATTCCAAATGGTTAAAGGTTTTAATTTGCCTCTTTTAAAGATTTTTCCGACTCTGGTCCAAGGAGAAAGAGACATCCAGAATCATTCATCCATTTAAAACAAACATTTTTTATTCTTGCTGCAGTGCCCTCCCACCAAACACTATCAGCAATTTTCTGTTTTTCCTGAATTCATCTCTTCTGTCTCCTGTTTCCACATGTGCACAAAGGATACCCCAAACAGAAACTGAGGTGGTGGGAAACAAGGCAGGTTTTTAGCTGTTGTAAATCAGAATTTCACCTCTAGCAAGGGGCACTGATCTTTGGTCCCTAAGAAACACAGCCACGGGTTTTGCTAGAGCTGAGCTCACACTCAGACCATCCTGTCTCCTCTATAAAAAAGAGAAATTCTGGTTAAATGATGTCATTCAGTGCATCACAGCTTCACAAACAGACCAGGGCAGAAGTTTGTGCCTGGATTCAGCTCCCCAACCCCAATATGTGAACTATTGATTCTAGCATTTTTATGGAAGAATGCATTTTTAAAAATCGTATATGTCAACATTTTAATTTATTTATATCAATTATTTTCAGTCTGTGTGAAGTGGTATTTAATAACTAATTAATTCACTTTTTCTGCCAAAAATTGGTACTGATTTAAATGTCTGTCTTGATGTGGGCTGCTGAGACATTGACATGCTGCCACAGTTTGTGGTTCTGTCAAATCACCTCCTGCCATGGGTGCACTTGATCTCCTTAAGGAAGCTCCAAGAAAACAGCTGAATTAGTCATTAGTTATGTGTTGCTGGTGCAGTGCTTGATTCTTCACTTTAGAACCACATAATGAAGTTTTAGTACTGTTGGAATGTGCTGCTTCTTTAATTCAGCTTATGACATTAAAGGTCAGTGTTGAGTTTTTTATTAGCATTACAAGGGGGTTATCAATATACATGTATCTATGTAGTATAGAATGAAAGGGAAAGAGAGAGAGAAGGAAAGGGAGAGAAAATTGTTTGATATATTGAATTTTTGAATTAATAAGTGATCTGGAGAATTCTAGACAATCGCTTCTAGAGACCACATGGTTCAGAATTATATAAATTACAAAAAATAATAAATACAATAAATAATTACAAATAAATTAATGCATCTTAGAGCTTTAACTAAGCTCTAACTCTTAGCTTTAACTAAGTTAGCACTCCAGAGCCACAGCTGATGCCACAATTCTGTAATTATCACCCCTGGAGCCAGAAACAACCAACACACTGAAGAGATAAAGAAAACTTTATCTAAAGGCTGCAGAGACAAACCCTTCCCCAGTCTGTGGAGCAAACAGTCACCTCTTCCAGCAGGCAGTGAGTGCAGCAGCTCAGGCTGGGTGCAGCTCTGCTGACATTTGGGCAGGCAGAAGGGTCAGGATTTGCAGTTAGAGAAATTAAATATCATCAATTTATGCACACAGCCAGCACAACGAGCCCTGCAGCTCTCCATGGAAGGAAGGAAGGAGGAAATAAAGAATATTGAGAAATGTTTTGTTTTCAAGACGTGACATGAAATTTTAATGTTTGACAAAGCATCAAAAAGGGACATAAGGAGGTTTTTTCTCTTGTTTTTATTACTTTATTTTCTCTTTTTTTCCTTTTATTATTCTGAGTTCTACTTCCTCTTATGAATTTCTCTCCCCATCCATTGTTTATATGTTTTGTGGGAGATTTTTGTGTCTGCTGTCAAGACAGACAGATTTGATTTCTCTATGTAGTATAGAATGAAAGGGAAAGAGAGAAAGAGAGAAAAGAGAGAAAATTGTTTGATTTATTGAATTTTTGAATTAATAAGTGATCTGGAGAATTCTAGACAATCGCTTGTAGAGGCCACATGGTTCAGAATTATATAAATTACAAGAAATAATAAATACAATAAATAATTACAAATAAATTAATGCATCTTAGAGCTTTAACTAAGGCACCTGAGTTAGCACTCCAGAGCCACAGCTGATGCCACAATTCTGTAATTATCACCCCTGGAGCCAGAAACAACCAACACACTGAAGAGACAAAGAAAACTTTATCTAAAGGCTGCAGAGACAAACCCTTCCCCAGTCTGTGGAGCAAACAGTCACCTCTTCCAGCAGGCAGTGAGTGCAGCAGCTCAGGCTGGGTGCAGCTCTGCTGACATTTGGGCAGGCAGAAGGGTCAGGATTTGCAGTTAGAGAAATTAAATATCATCAATTTATGCACACAGCCAGCACAACGAGCCCTGCAGCTCTCCATGGAAGGAAGGAAGGAGGAAATAAAGAATATTGAGAAATGTTTTGTTTTCAAGACGTGACATGAAATTTTAATGTTTGACAAAGCATCAAAAAGGGACATAAGGAGGTTTTTTCTCTTGTTTTTATTACTTTATTTTCTCTTTTTTTCCTTTTATTATTCTGAGTTCTACTTCCTCTTATGAATTTCTCTCCCCATCCATTGTTTATATGTTTTGTGGGAGATTTTTGTGTCTGCTGTCAAGACAGACAGATTTGATTTCATTTCTCACTTGTCACGCTAAGGGAGTTAAACTCAAACAGCTCTAAACCTAAATAATCCTTACAGGTCTGAGAATTTTCTCCCACTAAAGCATTTTCAGAATGCTTTTTTCTCTATCTCAACATTGCTGGTGAAATTACTAATGCAGGAATGTGCAGATGCCATCATGCTGATAGCAATTTGATTTTTTGCCTTTTTTTCTTTTATTTATTCTCTCTATTCTTTGTACGTACATTTGTATCTCTGCAGCCTATTATTGTATTCTAGCTCGTTTTCCCAGTACTTTTACCTGCCCTGATAGGCAGAAAGACAGAACACATTCCAAGGCCCCAATCCTATCTTGGTTCTCCATAGGAATCAGCTCTTCTGGACTTATTTTTATAAACAAAGTTTGGTTTCTGTCTGAGGGGGAAGATTCAGAGAAGGTTGAACTGGGAGAAATTGCATCACCTTTTGTACTCCTAATTGGTGATTTTTGCCAAATATGCTAATTTGCTTAATTTATAGAACTCGGTGGGGGGGAGGTGGGCATTTTGTGGACATTTTCCACACATTTTCCATGTCTGTCACTGGAGGCCTTCTATAAAGACCACTCTTTATATTCCCCCCTATACAAACATTATCTCCAAAGTGTGTGGTTTTATTTGCAGGTTCAGTAAGGCATCAAAGCTAATTTAGAGATCTACACCAGAGTGCTGAAGAGAAGTGAGACATGCTGGAGTGGTTTCCACAGCAGAGAACAAGGCTGACCTTGCACGGTCAGTGCCAGGCTGTTTGTCCTGGTTTAGGGTTTGGTGTGTCATGGAGATGTCTTTGCAGTGATCTATTGCAGACAACTTTTATTGGGCCCTAGACATGGCACCATGCTGCACACTCCATGTGACTGGCCTTCCTAAAGGGATGGGAGGTGAATGTTGTGCCCATCTCACATCTAGAAAGTTGCTGACTTACTGAAGGAGTAGGAATTGTGGCATTCACATTCTCTGAACAGAGAGATGGATAATTCTCTCACCCCGTTTTTTTTCCTGGAGAAGCACAGAGAGAAGAAAGAGAAAACAATTCTTATGTCTACTTACTACTCCTGTTGTTTTTACACATGTGGAATGAGTTAAGAAAATTGTTTACCTGAAAAGATTTAGTAATTAGATTCTGCTGAGGATTGTTTTGTTTCCTTAGCCAGTTAGAAAAAGCTGTGTCCTAACTATCTGGAGACAGTCACAAGTTTTCTTTAGCATGTAGTTTAGTATAGTATTAATGTAATATAGTAGAGTTTAATAAAGCAATTGTTCAGCATTCTGAATCAATAGAGTCAGATACCAATCATTCCCAGAGTCGGGGGCACCCTGCATTCTTCTGTACAGGAATACCAGTCATGAACACAGTTTTGTCATGGGAGCACCAGATTTGATGTCTTTGGATCTACTGTCTGCTCTGGTTTCTGTTTTCCTGCTGACAGAAATATTTTCCCCAGTGTTCTCCTGATGGCCTTTTTCATCTCAGTGTTTCTGAGTGTGTAGATCATTGGGTTTAGCATTGGAGTGACCACAGTGTAAACAACAGAGACCACCTTGTCCCTTGGGTATTTCTTGTAAGGCTGGGCATAGGTGAAGATGCAGGGGATGAATATTAAACTCACAACAGTTATCTGTGTTCCACAGGTAGACAGAGCTTTTCGCTTCCCTTCTGTGATGCACGTCCTTATCTTCAGCAAGATGACGATGTAAGAAATAATCAAGATTACAAAAAGGCTGATGAGGATCACTCCACTATTAAACACCATCTGTAGCTCAGCCTTGCGAGTGTCACTGCAGGCCAGTTTGATGACTTGAGGGACGTCACAGTAGAAATTGTCCAGTACATTGGGGCCACAGAATGGCAGCTGGAGAAGAAAACCAGTTTGTGTAATAGAATGAAGAAATCCACCCAGCCATGCAGCTGCCACCAGCCCTGTGCAGGTGCTCCAGTTCATGATGGACAGGTAGCGCAGGGGCTCACAGATGGCCACGTACCGATCCACCGTCATTGCCAGGAGCAAAAATGACATTGCACCTGCAATGAAATGGAAGAAGAACATCTGCAGGAAGCACTGGTTGAAGGAGATGACTGTGTGCTGGGTGAGGAGGCCTGACAGCAGTTTGGGAGTGTTGACTGAGGAATCACTGATGTCAAGGAAAGCGAGGTTGGCCAGGAGAAAGTACATGGGGGTGTGGAGCTGGTGATCCACAGCCACAGTGGCAATGATGGTGAAGTTCAGCAGCCAGGTTATTACATAGATGAGGAAGAAGATCACATAGAGGCAATACTGCAGCTTGTGGCTCTGTGTCAGGCCCAACAGGACAAATTCTGTCACAGTGGTGGTCATGTTCTTTGATTCCATTCTTTATCCCTGCACAAACAAGAGAAATAAAGATGACTATAAACGTGTGTTGGACTATAGATTATTAAAACACAAAATCATACAATAATTTACGATTAATCCAGAAGGGATTTCTGGAAGTCATCAAATCTCACAAACTCTGTGGACTGTTGAAGTATGTAACCAGTCTTATACGGAAGAAACAAAACAAAGCAAAACAAAACAAAAAAGACCAAAACAAATTCTTACATTCAGTGAGAACTTAGGATGTTCCAATTATTGTCTGTTGCCTTTCATCTTATTGTTGTACACCTCCAGGAAGGCTCTATCTCCTCTGTATCCTCGTCTTATCCGCTAGTTATACACAGAAATCAGGTTTTCCCTTAACCTTCTCTTCTGTATGGGTGAACAAACCCAGTTCTCTCAGCCTCTCCTTGAATGTCATGTAATCCAGCCCAGTGATTACCTTGGAGGCCTCCAAGGAAGTCAGTCCAGTGTATGTATGACTGTCCTTCTTGTCCTGGAGTGCTCTGGTCTTTACCCAGTCCTGCACTGGGGAGGGGTGGGATCATTTCCCTGCACTAGCTGGCCAGACCTTTGCTGGCAGAGCTGAAGCTGTCACATTCTACGACAGAGGAACACATTCCCATCTCCTGTTTGTCTACCAGAGTCCTTATCTGTGGAAGAGGTTTTGCAGTGACTTCTGTGAGCCAGAGAGAAGTTTGAGAAGAGGATCCATGTTTACCCCTGAAAGAATTTCCTACCAAGGTTGCTGACATAGAAACCAAGAAAGAAAGCGGGATAAATAAGAGAAACTTCAACTGCCTATTCCAATGAGCACTTTATCTCTTGTGATCAATGAGTAAACTTATGAGCTTTGTAAGAATGTACAAAAAGGAGGCAGGATATAATAAAACTGGGTTTGAAGCCTTCTGAAAATGGAGTGTTGCTTTGCATTGTCTCCATCTCAACTATGACAGTTACCTACAAAGCTGCTTCCTGGACAGGCCCCTAGCCTCCACTGATTGCACAGGCTTGTCTTTTCCCAGATACAAAATGACATATTTACTTATGTCAGACTGTAATGTTAATGCCAACCTTTTTCTCCAAACTGTCCCTGCAAATACCAGCCCTGCCATCCGGTGTACTGACTGCTTTCCCCATTTTGCTGTCCTCAACAGCTCCTATCACCACACGAGTTTGTGTAAAGTCCCTCTCTATTTCTCTTGTAGGCCACTTCCTGATATTGGAAGGCTGCTGAATGGTTTCCCCAGCGCTTTCTCTTCTCTCCATACATTAAATAACCCCAGCTCTCTCAGACTGTTCTCACAGGGGAGGAGCTCCAGCCTCCTGACTGTATCTGTGGCCCTCCTTGGATCAGGAGGTGCATGGTCCATTTGTGCAGGTCCATGTGCTCCTTCACTTGGGGCCCCAGAGCTGGGCACTATTCTGCAAGTGGGGTCTCAGGAGAGGGGAGTTTTGGGGCAGAATTATCTCCCTGGGCTTGCTGGCCATGCTGCTTTTGATTCAGCCCAGGGTATGCTTGGTTTCTGAGCTGTGAGTGGACATTGAGAGGACATATTGAGCTTTTCATCCACCAAACACCCTCAGGTCCTCCTCTGCAGGGCTGCTCTCAATCCATGCACTGCCCAGCCCTGGGATTGGCCTCACCCATGAGCAGGACCCTGTGCTTGGCCTTGTTGAACTTTCTGAGGTTTGCCCCAGCCCACTTCTGTCCTGTCAAGGCTCCTCTGTGTGGCATCTGCTCCCTCTACATCCACCACAGCACTCAGCCTGGGAAGCAGCACCTCTGCCTGGAATGCACCTCACCTAAAGCAAGGACCTGCAAGTTAGGCTGAGCTGAAGCTTATCCATGGAGCTGCAGGGGCTCTCCGTGTAAATACAGACAAAAGAGTCACCCACACAGGACCTGCTGTCCCCAGTCCTCCACTCCCACCGCTGGGGCTGGCTGTAAGTCCACATTGCCCAGGTGATCTGTGCACTAAAAAATAAGTCAGGACAGGGGAGGTGGCTGTCTCAGCTCCCATCAGAGTTAGGGAGTCTGCAGAGGGAATGTGCTCACCCTAAAGTCAACATCACTGTGGCCAGGCTGTTCCTCCTTGGTTCCATGGACAGCTCAGTCTCAACCCCAATTTCTTCCCAAGTTCTGGCCTTCCCTTATGTTAGATTATTATGAAGATCTCTGCATCACAGTCCTTTTTCAAACTTCTTTTTCAGCCAGATAAATGGCATGAGTTGAAAATCAGTGTCTCAAGTTTTAGAAAAATAATGTTGTAATTTGTGAATTTGGAGACACTGTGGGGGAGTTCTAAGAGAAGAAGGCAGCTGCTCACCTGCACCCACAGCCCAAGATGACTGAGCCATTTCCCTGATAGGAAGTTACCTCTACTTAGCTGCTGAAACAAAAATATAATTTCTTCTAAGAAAAAAACACATGCAGAATAAACCACAACTTTTTTTTTTCCTCTGTAAACTATCCCCCAAATGGAATTTCAGAGAATTGTAGAAATGAGATGTTTCTGCAAATTTCCATTGCCTTTGGTGAATACTCTGCAGTATTCATTTTTTCCCATCACAGTTTCCTCCTTAGTGTCAGTGAGTAATTCCATTTTAAATCCCTATATACTTAATCCTATTTTCTGCTTGAAAATTGCAGGGTTTTTTTCACAGATCCAAAAAGGAAAACCACTTTTGGTAGGAAATCATATTTTCTAACAATCCACAGTTAATACTGTGTACTCTTTGTTCTCATTTCCCATAAAAAAATAGTATTTTCACAGAAACTTGGAGGAGAGAAAAAACAATTTGCTTTCAACTCTAATCCAACCTTTCTCTGTTGCCTCAGTAATCTCCCTAAAATACAAGTAAGACTGAGCTCCAGCAATAACCTGAAATACAGAAATGCTGAGACAGGTATGATTCATGCCTGCCCTCCCTCAGTCCTCTCCCAACACATGGGGAGTGTCTCTGAAGCTGACTCTGTTAAGTAAGATTATGTATTAGAAGTGATAAACAAGCATTTTCAGGTCATTTTCTCTTTCACAGTATAATCATTGCCTCTGGCAGCATGTGGAATTACTCGTCCTTTCAGTATTTTTGGCAGAAAGAGCAAATACCTTCAGCAAACTCCTGTTTCTGTGATCCAACTTCACACAAGCTACGAGATGTCATTCTCAGGTTACAAGATAAAACAGCACAGCCCTGCTCAGAGGAGAAGGATGCAAACCTACCTCCAACAGGACTCCAACGACATTCCCTTATAGGACTCCTGATGCCTTTGTTAAGGGAAATGATGGGATTCAAGAAGAAAGCAAAATCCCAAACCACCTTGCACTTCTGGCCATTCAAAAAAGAATAACAATAATATAATTAGCAAAACTAGATTTTATCACCATGGGGCTAATTAAAAAGTTCTTGTAGTGCTTCATGTCATGTGGATCAGGACCACGTGCAGATGAAGGAACCTTGTGATAATTGGAGCAGAACTAAAATGGGAATTTTCATGGCAGTGTAGTCACTCCTCCCCTTTGCAAGATGAAAAAATGCAAATTACAACTCTCCCAACCACAGACTTGCTGCCTGGAGCTTGTGTTCAACTGTGCTTTGAAATAAAAGTTCAGTCATTGCTACAGGATTGTTCTATCAGTAAAGCCTTCAGGGCAGTGATTCTAAAACCCTTCTCTGCTCCTTTACAAAGTGGATTTTTCTGGTTATACAATAAAACCTTGGTCTGCACATACGCAAAGGAGCACAGATGCCCAGCAGCAGGTAGAGAAACCAGAGAGAAACCTAATCAGAGAAATGGACACTGTGGTCCACCTCTTCCAAGGGCTGTCCCAGGAGGTCCAGCAGCCCCAGGGCTGGGTGTGGTACCTGTTCCAGTGGTCAGTGGGAACAGCTTCGGGGTCAGCTCATACCCTGAGGCACAGGTAATGCCCAGGAGATAAAGCACCTATGATGGAATGGAGGGAGAAAAGCATATCAGATGGTTCCACAATTTGCTAGGGATGTTCAGGGGAGGAACCACACTTGTGTGGCCATGCCCTGCTCCTGCTCAGTGCAGTCAGGATTTCCCGAGTGGGGGATCTCTATTCTGCATGCCCATGTGTGCTGCAGCTGGATCACAGTGCCCACGTGTCCATGGTGCCAGGTGCCATGGGCCTGCTTGGACACACGTGAGCTCATCTTGAGCCCCTGTCAACCAGCACACCCAGGCCCTTCCAGCTCTTCCCTAAGCCTGCAGCACTGCATGGCCTTGTGACCCAGGTGTAGTGTCGCCATGGTATTTTCTGAAAAATCCCTTTGCCAGGAATTTTTCTCCTGAGAAGCCTCAGAGGAAAAGAAAAACAATAATTATCTGCTGCTGTGGAATGCAACAGGCGCATCTTTGATTGGTCCATGTTCGTGTTTCTAATTAATGGCCAATCACAGTCAGCTGGCTCAGACTCGCTGAGAGTCACGAGCTTTTGTTATGATTCCATTCCTTTGCCTTCCTTTCCAGCCTTCTGAGGGATATTTTCTCTCTCTTCTTTTCAGTATAGCATTTTAATGTAATATAATATAATAAATCAGCCTTCTGAAACATGGAGTCAAGATTCTCATCTCTTCCCTCGTCCTGGGACCCTCAAACACACCCATAGTGTAGGACCCAGCACGGGGCCCTGATGAGCCTCCTACCACTGGCCTTGCCCCATGGGTCCAGCCAGAGACCTCTGCAGCCTTCCCACCTCCCAAAACCATCCAAGCTGGTCTGCCAGCCTTCCCACCTCCCAAACCATCCAAGCTGGTGTCTGCCAGCCTTCTCACCCTCCCAAAGCCATCCAAGCTGGTGTCTGCCAGCCTTCCCACCCTCCCAAAACCATCCAAGCTGGTCTGCCAGCCTTTCCTGATTGGGCCATGTTCGTGTTTCTAATTAATGGCCAATCACAGTCAGCTGGCTCAGACTCGCTGAGAGTCACGAGCTTTTGTTATGATTCCATTCCTTTGCCTTCCTTTCCAGCCTTCTGAGGGATATTTTCTATTCTTTTTAGTGTAGCATTTTAATGTAATATATCAGCCTTCTGAAACACGGAGTTAGATTCTCCTCTCTTCCCTCGTCCTGGGACCCTCGAACACAACCATAGTGTAGGACCCAGCACGGGGCCCTGATGAGCCTCCTACCACTGGCCTTGCCCCATGGGTCCAGCCAGAGACCTCTGCAGCCTTCCCACCTCCCAAAACCATCCAAGCTGGTCTGCCAGCCTTCCCACCTCCCAAACCATCCAAGCTGGTGTCTGCCAGCCTTCCCACCCTCCCAAAACCATCCAAGTTGGTGTCTGCCAGCTT
The DNA here is from genome assembly GCF_014805655.1 of Passer montanus. Classification (NCBI taxonomy): domain Eukaryota; kingdom Metazoa; phylum Chordata; class Aves; order Passeriformes; family Passeridae; genus Passer; species Passer montanus. The sequence goes on from NW_024358389.1 coordinate 20,548, forward strand.
ACTAAGGGTGCACTCAACGCCCCATCCAGATCACTGGTGAAAGATACTGGAAAGGACTGGTCCCAGTACTGAGCCCTGGGGAATACCAGTTGTGATGGGCCACCAGCTGGATTTAACCCTTAACCACACGTGGCACTCAGCTGCCCAGACTGGTTTGTACCCAGTGGAGAGTAAGCCATGCAGGCCATGAGCAGCCAGTGTCTCCAGGAGAGCACTGTGGAAAATCGAGTCCAAGGTTTTACTGAAGTCCATGGTTCAGCAGAAATTAAGGGGTACAAGGAAGGGAAATACAAACTTTAATTAGGGAATCAGTGTCTTACAATTTGTGAAAGAATGGGTAGAGCAGACCAACAATACAAATGGTGCAGAACTACGACTGCTACAGAAAACTCTGAATTAAGCCTTGCTGTCTTCAATACTGTGTTGCAACTTAGCAGTCAGCCCAGAGCTAACCCCAAAGCAAGGCAGCAGTGCAGATCACTCAGCTCTGCCAGAATGAGACCCAAATTCCAGGATCAGCCTGGTCACAGATGTCACCCACATGTCTCCAGTATGTACTGAGCAAAGAGACAGGAGAGTGAGGCATTTAGAGTTCACCAAGACTGATCCTTCAGCTGCTCTGACTACAGCATGGCATAAACCAGAAATACGTGGACTGCTGTTGTTCTGGATGGCAAAAAGTAGGTCTTTATCTGCCTGAAGTAACTTTTAATAGAATTTTCTAGCCTCACGTCACACTAGGAGTATTTCTCCCAAAGTACTGCTATAATAAACTTCACTGCTCTGTGGACTTCACACCCTGCAACCCCCTTTGGGATATGGAAGTGGGTGAAGGGAAGCACATGGATACATTTTCTGCCACTGCAGATGATGAAATTGCTATTTGCTTTAGAAGGGAAGAGGTACTGCTTCCCAAGGCAGACCAGGCAGCTTGGATATCCTCAGTGCCCAGTCAGGAGTAACACCCTGAACACAAGCACCACCTCATGGGATCAATAAAGGAAAACCACCCTGGTCTGAGGTAAGCACAAGGAAGGCAATAGCTGAAATGCTCCTTTGGACTAAAGCTGGACTAAAGCACTGCCTCACACAGTGAGGTACCACCCAGCTTTCCTGAGCTCAAGCTTAGACAGGCACTCAACCAAGGCAAAGCAGTCCAGGGGCCACAGTCTGATTGTCACCCTCTCCTCCACGGGCTGGCAAAGCAGGGCTCCCCTCATCCCTGCCACAGCACAAGGGGTATGGAACCCAGGAAGGGTGTAACTCTTTGGATTACTCAGCTGAAAGTACTGACACATTGACTTGGTGCCAGTCACAAGAAAAGAGAGGGCAGTCTCCAACCAATCTGTATTCAGCACCCTAAGATAGATCCTCTCCCACAACCACCAAGACCAAGAAAGAGACTTTAGCTCTTCTGCTTTGCCTGCCATAATGGGGAAGAACAGGAAGGGCAACTTCCACTACCATGGAGGAATTCCAACAGCACTAGGACCTGCTTCCTCCTGCCACATCTCTCAGGGGAGAAGACATGACACCCCCAGCTGCTTTGCCAGCAGTTCACACACACACCATGCAAAAGGGGAGATGGGCAACTCCACAGTCACAATCCTTTGAGGGGCTTGTGCCCTTCCCCAAATGCAGGTGATGATAAGATTCAGCTGGCAGGAAGAGGGATGATTCCTAAACTAGGGATGCACACAGTGAGATACAGGGGAAAGGATTGCTCACCCCTTCTGTACGTGGATGGGGAAGTGGCAAGGGGCAGGGCTCCCCTCTTTGATGGGAAGGCATGAGCTCACACAAACAGTGCCCACCCAGCTGGGGAGGCCTTAAGCCACGATGTCCTTCAGAGCTGCAGGCAGCTCAGGGAAGATGAAGCGGTAGCCGCTCTCCAGGGTGCGCTTGGGCAGCACCCTCTGTCCCTCCAGCAGCATGAGCGCCCGCTCTGGCCCAAAGACAGCCCGCACGGCCCAGGCGGGCACCGGCAGCAGCGCCGGCCGCCCCAGCGCCGCCGCCAGCTCCTGGGCAAAGCTGCCATTCGAGGTGCCAGGGGAGGATGGGGCCACGCCGTTGAGGATGCCCTGCACAGACTCCTTCTCCAGGGCATGACACACAATCCCAGCCAGGTCCTGAATGTGGATCCACGGGAAGGGCTGCAGTCCAGAGCCCATGGGGCCTCCAAGCCCCAGACGGAAAGGCAAGAGCATCTGAGAGATCGCACCGCCACCTCGACCCAGCACCACGCCTGCGGGGAGAACAGAGTGAGACCAGGTCCCCTGCCCAGAGGGCAAACCCCCTTCACACCCACACCTACAAGCAGGAGAATCCTTAGAGGGCTCACCCGGAACAGGAGCCCAGCAAGGAGAGACAGAAGAACTGATGCCCTTTACCCCCTCTTGCCACTCTTGCCCCAGCAGCAAGCAGTCACCATTAATGAGCACGACGCCCCATCTCACCTGATCTCACCACAACACCACGAGCTGGGCTCCCAGGGATGAGAGCTGCAGCCTCCCACGAGCTCACCAGGCGTGAGAAGAAGTCAAAATCCCCTCCTGGACTGTCTTCAGTGTACTCAGCTGTGGGGCTGGGGCGGTAATAACCTGCAGGGTGGCAGCAGAAAGGGAGTCAGGGTTGAATGATCACACCCAGCCCCCCCTTCCCCATCAGACCATCTTCTCTGCCTCCAGGAGCCCAGGACTCCTGTGAGGAAAGGCTGAGAGAACTGGGATTGTTCAGCCTGGAAAAAGAGACCTAACTGCAACCTTCCAGTACCTGAAGGTAGCCCACAAGAAAGCTGGAGAGAGGGCCTGGAGTGCCAGGAAAAGGGGGAATTGCTTCAAGTTGAAAGTCAGTTTAGACTGACTGCTATGAAGAAAATCTACCCTGTGAGGGTGGGGAGGCCCTGTCACAGGGTGCCCAGAGCAGCTGGGGCTGCCCCTGGCCTAATTGCAATCTTCCAGTACCTGAAGGTAGCCTGCAAGAAAGCTGGAGAGAGACTACAAGGGCGACAAGGGGGAATTGCTTCAAATTGAAAGTCAGTTAAGAAAACCTATCCTGTGAGAGTGGGGAGGCCCTGGCACGGGGTGCCCAGAGCAGCTGGGGCTGCCCCTGGATCCCTGGCAGTGCCCAAGGCCAGGCTGGACAGGGCTTGGAGCAGCCTGGGACAGCGGAAGGTGTCCCTGTCATGGCAGGGGGTGGCACTGGATGGGCTTTAGGGTCCCTTCCAACCCAAACCCTAATTCTGGGATTCTGTGAGCTCAACCACTCCCCCAGGGACATCCTCACAGGAACAGCACAGGGTCTCTGATGGCAATGCTGGCAAGTTTTTGAACTACCCATGTACTCCACAGCTTCAGTGGGATGCACTACCACTCAGGCAGCCCCAAATCCCAAACAGGCCTGCAAGCAACACACTGAGCTGCCTGGAAAGTGTCTGCTTTAATACTGGGTATCACAGAGGATAAACCACTGCTTTAAAGATAAACCCCAGCTTTAGAGACTGAAGGAAATTGGAGATTATGCAGAGGGCTTCAGCTGAGGCCTTACTGACACAAATTGATTCTACAGGATGTCTAAAGAACACAGAAAAACTTCTGCCCTCATGACAAGAAGACAAAACACAGGGACCCAAATTCCTCTCCAGCAGCACTAAAAGCTTAGCAAGGCTTGCCTAAACACAGTGACACTGATGGCAATAAAGCTGACGTTTCAAGGCAAGGCAGGTGCTCCTGAGGAACTGTGTGTGTGTCTGCAGGCAAAGCCCCTCCAGGCCAGCATGAGTGCTGTCTTCAGGCCCAACCAATACCTACGCCAGTGACGAGGACCCAGGCTCGGGGTGGCTGCTCAGCAGCAGCAATGGCTTTGGCCAAGGCCTTGGTGGTCTCCACGCGGCTGCTGACGACCTCCCTGCAGAAGGCATCACTCCACCTGGGAAAGGGAGAGCCAGGGATTAAACAGCTCACAGGACACCCAGGAAACACTGCCACCAAGGGGGACCCAGCCAACACCAGCCCACAAGCACAGGTGATGCCTCAGGTTTTGGCTTTTCTATTTTCCAGGTTCTGTGCTGCTTTAGTGTGTGGGTCTGGCCTTCACATGAGGGGATGGTGAGCTGTCTGCACAGAGCAGAGAGACAAAACAATTCTTTCTCCAGCTGGGGACCAAGGACAAATGATCCAGATCTCAGGCCCAAGAGCAGAAACAACGTGGAATGAAGAGAGAAAAACAAGGATGGGGCTGCATGGGCTGGGGCTGAAATTGGACAATTAACTCCAATATGCAAATAGAACAGGGATTATAAAAGTGAGAGACCCCGTGACCAGTGGGACATTTTGTGACCATTTTGGTTCACCTGGGGTGCAGCCCTGGCTGGGCTCTTGTGCTGCCCAAGGTGGATCCACTCGGGCCTCCTAATAAATCCCTGCTTTATTCTTTACCTCTGTCCAGTCTCTGTTCTAGGCCAGCCTGCACAAGGCATCAAGGAGAGGTCACAGAACTCCCCTCACCCCAGAGCAAAGGGAGGACATGACACCTTACAGCACAAAGGCAGGGGAACTTTGGAAGATGGTGGTTCTTCCCTCACAAGATTGTGGAGTTTGGACTGCCTTCAGACAAAGTCAGCAAAGGAGCTAGACACCAAAGCTGGTGTTCCTCCCAGAAGTCAAACTTTGGTTCTCATTTTGCATTAACAAATGTAGGCACACCACCCAATGTCCTTTTGGAAATGTAGAACTAATGTTTCTGGCCTCCAGCTGTAGATCCAGGAGGGAACTTTTCTTCCAAAGGTCTCTCAGAACCTACCAGGCACCACAGAAATGTTCTGGGTACTTGAGGATGCAAATGTCAACAGCTGGCTAACTCAACAGCTTCCTGGTCATGTTGTTTCCTCCCTTTCCACGTGCCTGACAATGCAGGCCTGTCTTGCCTCCACCTTGTCCCAACAGCACTATGGAACATCAAGTTACCTGCGGAAAGGGTTGAGGACATTTTCACCAGCCAAGTTGACCACAGCATCACACAGGGGCAGCCCGGAGCGGGACAGCTCCTCCTAGGCAGGAGGAACAGACATCACACATCAGGCCTCTCCTCTGCTCAAGCCTTCCCTGCAAACAAACAGGGCAGGCTCCCAAGAACTTCAGCCAGTTTCTTCCTGACATTTGCAGAGACAAGCACAAATGGATAAGGTTTTGCTTCTTGGAGCTACAGCAGTACCCATTCCAATGACTGTGACCCATGGGGCACCCAGCAAAAGGACATCCAGAGGAGCCAGACCTCCCTTGGCAGGGTCCCTCTGTGCCATGGAAAGCCAGAGCACGCAGCCTGGTTTCTCAGGCCTGTCACACTCCCCCTGCTGTGACCGCTCTCATCACATACCCAGCTGATCCGGTCCTTGCCCCCTCTTCGAGACACATGGGTCACTTCGTGCCCTCGGCTCCGCAGCAGCTGGGTCAGGGCTCTGCCCACGAAGCCTGTCCCACCACCTGGTGAGAGAGACAGACAGACAGACCGTCAGGGCAGTATCCCTGTGCCATCGACCCCCGGCAGCAGAGGCGGCCCGTGCCAGGGGCTGCATCTCCGCAGCCCCGCCCGCGCTCATGGCCAGCCCCATACCCGGGGAGAGGCGGCCGAGCTCCAACGCAGCGGGCAGAGCCCGCAATCCAGGCCCGGCCGCCCCTTCTCCAAAACTCCGTTACGCCCAACACTCCCGCTCCCTCAGGGCATCGCTCCCTCACGGGACCCGCTCTCTCAGGGCCCCCGCACCCTCAGGCCGCCGCTCTCTCTATCCGCCGCTCCCTCACGACCCCCGCTCCCTCACGGTCCCGCTGTCTCTGTCCGCCGCTCCCTCACGGTCCCGCTCCCTCAGGCCCCCGCACCCTCAGGTCCGCACTCACCCACCACTACCCGCATTGCCGCGCCGCGCATGCGCCGAGAAGCGCCCGCCGCGCGTGCGCCCCCCGCCGCGCACGGCGCCCCCCAGCGGCGCGGAGGCCCTCAAAGGGCCAGCGCGGGGCAGAGCGGGGCTGAGGGGAACGAGGAGAACGGCCCGGGGCTGAGGGACACTCTGAGAACGGCCCGGGGCTGAGGGGACACTCTGGGAACGGCCCGGGGCTGAGGGGACACTCAGGGAGCAGAGCAGAGCAGAGCGGGGCTGAGGGGAACGAGGAGAACGGCCCGGGGCTGAGGGACACTCTGGGAACGGACTGGGACCAAGGGGACACTCGGGGAAGGGCCCGGGCTGAGGGGACGCTCGGGGAGCGGAGCAGAGCGGGGCTGAGGGGACGCTCGGGGACCGCCTGGGTCCAGCGGCTGCGCCTGGCGCGGGACACATCAGCCCGAGGAGTTCGTGTGGGCAGATTATCAGTTCGTAAAAGCGCAGGAGTGAACGCACGGAGAGGCTCTGGCTGCCCCTGGGTCCCTGGCAGTGCCCAAGGCCAGGTTGGACAGGGTTTGAGCAGCCTGGGACAGGGGAAGGTGTCCCTGCCCATGTCACGGGTGGGACTGAGTGAGTTTTAGGGCTCCTTTCAATCCAAAACAGTCTGTGACTCTATGATTCTCTTATTCTAGGAAGTGGTTTTAATATTGCTGGTAGAAAACAAAGAATGGTGCAGCTGGGAATTAGGCAGGGGCTGTTCTCGTTGAGCCTCCCTTCTCTCTGACACCTGCTTGCCTGTCTCCTTGGGGTCATGGGAAGAGAAATTCTTTCAAGGATGTGATTCTGCCACTGGGCTGGAAATGTCTCCTCTGAGATGCCATGGAACACACACTGGAGACACAGCCTCCCACCTGCAGGCAGCTGGAGCAGCCTTTGCTTCACGCAGAGTTGCCTGTGTTGTCAGCTCCTTTTACCCGTGTCCTGTGAGGAACAGAGGGCGACAACGGCCTGTAGGCAACATCTCTACACATTGGTGGCTCTTCTGGAGCAGGAACAAATGCTACAGATATTTCTACCCACTATCCAACTTAGTGCACCTAATCATCTTTCCTTGTCTGCACATACAGCTGTAGCTATTGCACCAACTGTCTGTTCATCCATCATCCATCCATCCCCATCATCCTTCCCCCAGTCTGTCACTCAATCACAGAACCATTAGGGTTGGAAAAGACCTCCAGGATCATTGTGTTTGATTGAACACCACCGTGAGCTAAATCATGGCACCAAGTGCCATTTCCAGTCCTTTTTTGGGCACTTCCAGGAGTGGTGTCTCCCTTGCTTCACTAAGAACCACAGCTCTCCTTATCCCTCTGGCCACCAGCTCTGTGAAAGTGCCAAGTCCTGTGGTTAAGAAAAGAAGAAATGGGTTTTCCAGGAGAAGCCATCTTGGAAATTTGAGATTTAAGAGTTATTTGCACAGGAAGATGCTTTGTGCTTCACTCTCATCTGAATGAATTTAGCTGTGGATGTGCAGAGTGAGAATGCCTCCACCTGAGCTGCCTGTGTTCCAGTGCACTGAAATAAGCTGCTGCCAGAATCTGAGTTTGTGTCCTATTTCACATGTTCAGCACACTCTTCAAATTGTCCAATCCAATAGTGTTAATTATGGCTTTAAAATGCTGGTATCTTTTGAATGGCTGTAAGAGGCCTCTAAATTACAGGTCAGATGGATTGTAAATGTCTAATTATGGTTAAATGAAACCTCACTTTCATCTGCTCTAGGAAAGGAATAAAGCTAGGCAGAGAAGAATAAGAGAAAAAGAGATACTTTTGTCCACAATAATGGAAAAGATGTCAGAATTGTGGTCAGCCATTTAACAGATGTGTGGTCTTGGCTTACTTAATTAACCTTACTTTTAAATTCTTATTTTTATTCTGGTTTTATGTGTAAGCATCAGTGATTTAAGTGTAATAGAGGTAGGCTTATGAAATAAATTCTTAGAAATCAAACATATTGCCCATTTGATATGCTATCAAAAAATGTTTAGTTGAAATAACAATTACTAGATTCTCATAGACTTGTTTATATATCGTAAGCATCAATGATTTAAGTGTAATAGATGTAAACTTATGAAATAATTTCACAGAAATCAAACATATTCCCATTGAAGGATATCCTATCAAGAATTGTTTAGTTGAAATAACAATTACTAGATTCTCATAGACTTGTTTATATATCCTGCTTTTACTGACCATCTAGAAACACAAAAGACTCTTGAAAGCAAGTCCTTTATTTTACATTCTGTCCTTTATTTTACATTCAGGTCCTGCTGTCCTTTACTTTAAATTCTGTCCTTTATTGTACAGTCAGGTCCTGATGTCCTTTATTTTACAAACTGGACACTGTGCTCATTCTCAGCTTCAGGAAAGGTGCTTAAAAAACCCTTTCCTTTTTAACTGTTTTTTCAGAGACTCTTTTACCTCCCTGTTTCGGAGGGTGTAAATGAAAGGGTTCAGCATGGGAATTACCACAGTGTAGAAGATGGAGATGGTTTTGCTTCTGCTGGGTGAGGACGCAGCTCCAGGCTGAGCGTACATGAAGAACACTGTCCCAAAGAACAAGCAGATTGTCACCATGTGAGAAGAGCAGGTGGAGAAGGCCTTGTGCCTGCTTTCAGCTGAGGGCATCTGGATGATTGTGATGATTATATACCCATAGGAGATAAAAACCACCAGGGCAGTGCCCACAATTATTGCTCCACACACAGCCAGCATTACGAGCTCGTTGACAAGGGTGTTGGAGCAGGAGGTGTGCATCACTGCAGCCACTTCACAGAAGAAGTGGTTTATTTCTCTGTGCCCACAGAAGGACAGGCTGAAGGTGAAGCCTGTCTGGATGGTGCAGTTGATGCAGCCTGACAGATAAGAGCCCAGCACCATGAGCACACAAAGCCTTCTGCTCATGATGACCTGGTAGAGCAGAGGGTTGCAGATGGCAGTGAAGCGATCATAAGCCATCACAGCGAGGAAAAAGGCTTCTGTTGTGCCAAAGAGAGAGAAGAAGAACATCTGCAAAGCACAGCCGGTGTAGGAAATGCTCCTTGTGCCCAGCAAGAATGCCAGTGCTGCCCTGGGAGTGATGACAGAGGAATAACAGATGTCCAAGGCGGACAGGTTCTCCAGAAAGAAGTACATGGGGGTGTGCAGGCTGGGCTCCACCCTGATGGTGAGCATCATGCAGATGTTTCCCACCACAGTGACAATGTACATTGTGGAGAAGAGAACAGCCAGAAGGACTTGGGATCCTGGGTGGGATGTGAACCCCACCAAAATGAACTCACTTGTCCTGGTGTGGTTTTCCATCTTTGCTTTCCAAAAGAAAAATAGGATTCAGTAGATTGCAGATAGTTTGCCTGGAGAAGCAATTATAGAAGAAGAAGACAAACAGTGAGATATATGAAACATAAGAAATAGAAAGAAATAAAATTAATTATAAAGTATAGTAATTAAATAAAATAATATAAATAATATAAAATATTAAACTCTTAAAAATATTAATACTATGTAATGTATATATAATTTAAAATTCTATTAATTATAATATTATCTATTAAGTAACATAATATATACAATATCAATATTATATATGTATTAATATTAATAATAAGTTGTAATACTCTATTAATAAATATAAGTATTATTATGAATGTAATATAATTCATATATAATGTAATATATACTATATAATGTATAGCATAACATATTAATTATATTTATATAATTATAATTTAATTATTAATCAAATTAAATATAGCTAAAGATGAAAAAAGTATAAAATGTATTGATATGTCATCTCTGCAGATTTTTGTCAACTATTCCAGAGTAATTTGTAAGCTAATAATCCTGTAATATTATCTTCAGTATAAAGAAACATTCTGCATGCAGCTTATCCAACCTGTTTTAATTTAATAAATTTTACAACCAACTAGAATAGACATTTCATTCTACGGTCGAAGACCTATTTCAGATTTAAGTGGACAGAAAAAAAATCTTATACTAAGATTGCAACTAATGCACAAAAGGCTGCTCTCCCCTAAACAAAAGAACAAGGGAACGTGCTTCTTCAGATGATGCAAAAGAATTTAAAATATATATGAGCCAATAAATGTATTAAAGTAATGTGGATAATTGTTTAAAAAATCCCAAGTCTATTATTTTTAAAAGCCCACATTTTTTCATGTGAGAAACTGAGTTTTTTCTTTTAGAAAATACTTGGAAAAACCCCCTTCAGATGGTGAGATTTCTGAAATAAATTTTCTCTACTCAAATGTTAATTCAAGCAATAAGTTAAAAATTGACTAATTGACAGACTGGTTCAAGAAATTCCTTTTCAATTCTATTAAATAATTTTATTTTCTGTAAGCTAGTTGTCCTCTCACCTTGGCTTGAAAATATTCTGTTGATTTATGCCTACATTAGAACTCACAGTTTGGATGCCTTTAAATTCAGTGGCCAGAGATAAACACTCCAGCTTTAGAATATTTGCTGTAGAAGTATATTTTCATATACTGTAAAATATGAATAATATTTTAATATTTTCTGGTTTTCTCCACTGATCTAAAGGGAAGTGCAGCTGTTGTGTCTGTGAAAAATTGGATGTAGATGTAAAAAGCTGAGTGACAGAAATGGTATTTTGTTTGGTTTGCTGTCATTTCCATGAGATAATTTTTCTTAACCAGTGGGGACTTAATCTTTTAAAAACATTGAATTAATTTTTAATACATTTCTCCACCTATCCCTCCATGGTCCTTGAAATGTAACCTCACCTCTAGGTACCCTCAGAAGGTATTTAATATATTAAATTTGTTCTATTTAATGCTTTGTTCTTATTTACCTGTGAGTCTTAGGAAAGGGAAATAAATTTGGAGAAATAATTTCTCTTTGCATAACCTGGCTCATCAAATATTTTGAGTTTTCCTGGAGATTTTTGTGTGCAGAGAGCTGAGGTTTAGGCAGTCAAGGTCAAGTATGAAGTCAAAGCCTTTTCAAGCCTGTTTACAGTTTCCACAATTCCTAAAGGTTCCCATATTGCCAAAAGAGAGAAATAAATGCATCCACAATGTGATTCTTCTAGTCTTACCCTACCTGTTCAAACCAGGGAAAAAACAGTCTGTCTTTGATAAAAAATTAATAAAGCCAGCCAGAAGAGAATAAAAATAAAAGAGAGACTTTTGTGTGCAATAATGTCAAAGAAAACATCAAAATCCTATGTCATTATGGTCAGGCATTTAGCAGGTGTGTGGTCTTGGCTTATGTAATTGACCTTATTTTTAAATTCTTATTTTTGTTCTGGTTTTATGTGCAAGTGTCAATCATTTAAGTGTAATAGATGTAAACTTAGTAAATAATTTCCTGATAATCGAACATATTACCCATTGAAGGATATCCTACATTCTGTGCAAAATTGTTTAGTTGGAATAACAATTACTACTGCTTAATTAAATGGCTTTTTAAAGAGGCTAACAAAAACTTCAGCTAAGAATGAAGATGCTGGAGATACTTCGCACTTTAGTGAGAAAGGAAGATTTTTTGATTCACCTGAAAAGTCTCTGGAACTGTCTCTTGGTTGATCAAACAAAAATCTAGAATCCATTAAAAACTGGCTTCCTGTTAATGTACTTAATTTTCCAGAAGAACTAACTGCATTCATAAGCCCTGATTACTACACTCTATATAATGAAAAAAAGAGAAAACAGCTTTTAGTCCAGTTCTGTCACCACATTTAACAAATCAAAGCTCAGATTTCACACACCACAATACACATACCTTGTAATACAGTTATTAAAGGCAGGTTTGGTTTTTTGGAATTCAGGTTTCTTGAACACATTGCCAAAAAATATTGAACATTTTTTCTACTCAGCTGATTTTTTGGTAGTCTCTTGTAATCAATACATCACTGGCCTTTCCTCTGACTGCTTCTAAAAGCATTCTCCTTAGCATTATTGCTAAGGAGTTGCTTATATACACTTTAATAATTGTACATAAAAAACACCAGGGATTCAGTTTCCAGAGTCCTGGATCTTCACAGCAGACATCTGAAATCTCAAATGAGATGTTTTCCCTTGTGCCATTTTTCTTTGCCTGCAAAATAAGAAAAAATATAAGGAGTAGAAGGAATAAAATAACAAACCCAAACACTAAAGTGTAAAGTTGTTTCTGTTTGTCTTCTACCCCTACTTTTTTCACTGCTTCTTATGCAGAGCTCTTCCTGCCCCTTGCAGATTTTTTTCCTGCTAAACAAAACACTGTGGACCTAATCAAGACCTCATTAAGCATGAGAATCTGCTTCCTTCTGTTTTGGTTGGGACAGAGACAACACAAAGCAACACACTCCAGGTTCAGGAGGCTTCAAACTGTTTTTATTATAGCCTGCATGCTTTTTATACACTCTTACAGAGCTCATAAGTTTGGTCAGGAAAGACAAACAAAGTGTTTATTGGAATGGACAGTTGCAGATTTCTCTGCACTCTTACAAAGCTCATAAGTTTGGATAGGAAAGACAAAGTGTTTATTGGAATGGACAGTTGCAGATTTCTCTTATTTCTCCTTCTTCCTTTCTTGGTTTCTATGTAAATGACCTTGGTAGGAAATTCTTTCAGGGGTAAACATGGATCCTCTTCTCAAGCTTCCCTCTGGCTCACTGTAAAACCTCTTCCAGTTTATCAAAATAGAACAGACACCCTTGCCTTCTCCCCAAGCAATAATGCTTCCCTTCTCTGAACAAAAGCAAGTTTTCACCAATTGTGTTCTCTTCTCTGACTCCAGGAGTGCACTCACCTCTGAAACGTAAGAGTCAGGTTCAGGTGAGGGCCCAACCTCTAAGGGAACACTGCTCTGGGGTGCAGCAGCTCCAGGGAGGGAAAAAGCATCTCACACTCCTGTTTGTGTATCTCACACACCCTAGGACGTGGCTGTTTTTCAAAAAGCAAATTTGCATTCTTCTCAGCACAGGAGTGTCACATTTAGTTACAGTACACTGTATTAAATTTTCTTTGTTTTGGCATGTGGTTTTAATAAATCTGCATGAAATAGGTTTGTGTTCTTGATATAAGGGCTTCCCAAATTTTGTGACTGACAACAGATCAATGTCTTCTAAACCCAGATTATCTTACATTTGCATATATTCTTATCAGCTCCTGGAGGCAGAGAAGGAAAGTTTCTCAAAAGCTGAGATTGGACATAGTTTTACCTTGTTTACTTGTGGGTAGTGACTTATTTACAGTGCTTTAAAGGTACTTGACTTTGTGAAAGTGTTTATTAGGAAAACTTCCAGAAATAAGCTTAGATGCAAGAGAGAACTTGCATTCTCAAAAGGTTTGTGTTTGTGTAAGACCTTTCTGTGTTCTCTCCTTCCCTAAGAACCCCTGTTGAATTATGAATTATTTGTTTCAGGTTATCTAACAACATTATTATTAGTGTACATAAACCCCATAATAATTGGATGATAATCCTCTTCCCAGTGTATTTGAAGGATTTTCCTGACATTGTTTCAGAACAGTCACTTCAGACCAGTGCTTTACAACCAGTCAATGTGTGCAGCCAAATCACTGTATTAAAAGAACTTCACACCTTGCAAAATTTCAATGGAAAACTCACTAAGGAGTTCTGAAATACTGTGATTTGCACTTTATATATGAAAAACTGAAATAAGAGAAGAAATAGATGATGATTATTGGTGTATCAGTACTTTAATATATTGCAGTAAGAATGAAGCAAGCCTGATGCTGTACTGATTTTGTCTTGGGTAGAGTTAAATTATTTCCCTGTAGCTTATATAGGACTAAATTCTGGATTTATGATGAAAACCATATTGAGAACTCAGGAATGTTTCAGTTATTGCTGAGCAGTGGTGGCAGGGGACATCTGACTCCAGCTGTGACACTCAGAGGGACATTCCAGACCACTGGCATCCTGCTTAGCAATAAAAACTGCAGGAAAAAGGAGAAAGGGATGTCCCTTCCAAAGGAGCCCTTAGGTGTGACCCCCATTTCCTTGGAGATGGCTGAACATAAAACCATATCTTCTAGATAAATAACATATTTATAGGGTGAAAATCTATATCCATGAGTAGTAAAGGAGCTGAGGGTAGTTTGCTTAGGTGTCTAAATAGACATGTCTAAACTTTAGGTATTTTTAGAAGAATTCATATCTAGCTGTAGCTGTGGCTCTTGATTTTCAATGCAAATCTAAAGAACTACTGATTTTTTTTATTGTTGTTCCTTTACAATGGCTCATATTGTGCTGTATATTCATTTTGTGTTAATTACCTATTTTCTCATAGCAGATTTTCTGCTAATGCCTGGATTACAGCCAGCACTCTGCATTTCTGGTGAGAGCTCCCCACTATGGTGAACTTCAAGCTGTTACTGACATTTCTCCTTAATTGTGCTCAAATCCTCAAAAAGTCTTGTTTGAAACAAGGCAATACATGGCACAGCACTCACAGACAAGATTCTTTCAGGTTTCTTCCCTGGAAATCTGAATAACTTCAAGCTGTTCCTGACATCTCTCCCCTTAATTGTGGTCAAATCCTCAAAAAGTCTTGTTTGAAACAAGGCAATACATGGCACAGTACTCACAGACAAGATTCTTTCAGGTTTCTTCCCTGGAAATCTGAATGTCAGTATTTTGCTAGTACAGAGCACAGAATATCAGATACCATGGTCTTAGTCACAAACTCAAACCCAGATTTAATATGCTCACATGGAGATGCACTCTGCTGACAGATTTGTTTGTTTATTACAGAATATTAAAAGCTCTGAAGCACTGTGATAGTCTGAACACAGAGCAGTTTTCCTAGAGGCACCATTTTATTTCTCACTGATAATCAGATTTTCTCCCAGCCAATCCATGTTTAGCTGAGATTCACCAGCTGTGTTTCCAGACTCCTGCCTGAGATCATTGCTCCTGATGAAATACTGCTGCTCCAAGGTTCCTGCAGCCTGAGGAAAATACTGAAGTGATTTATCCTCTGTCTGAATTTCTTTATGGAATACATTACTTGGTGTGAAATGAGCTTATTTAGGATACCTTGGTCCTGTTGTGGAGCTGAGACAGAGGCCAAGTGAATGCAGCTGTACCATGTGAATACTCACATTATACCTTCTCTAATGCCATATTAGAAACATTTTCTTCTTCAGAGGATGGCTCCTTTTATCCTACACCAGGAATCTAAGAATGTTGCAATTACCCATCCTTTTCTGCTGCCTATTTCTCTCAAGGGATAATAACAAAATCTTGGACTAAATAAATCACACATAGATAGCTGATTGTCACATACATTTTACAATATTTTCTGGACTCTATTCCATCTAGAGCAAACAAACCTGGGGTTCATTTTCCAGCATTTCCAAACATCTTTAAAAACAGAGCAGTCATTCAGCCGGAAACTTTTAAGAAAGGGTGACAGCATTGATTCTTAAGGGGAAAACAAGCAAAAAAAAAAAACCCAAACCCAAGCCAAAACCATAGTATATACATAGATATATCAAGGTTTAGTTCAATAAATATGAGTTGTGGTTGCATGGATTAAGGTTTGACCTCCTGATTTCAGCTCCTCAGTGCTGTCAGTTGATCTTCATGAGCAGAGCCCCTTCTCTGGGACTCCTCAGTTGATTTCTTTGGTGTCTCTTCTGCAAGTAAAAGTCTTCCTCAGGGCAACCCTGACTTCTTTGTTTCTAAGGCAATATATGAGAGGATTCAGAAGTGGCACAAGCACAGTGTACAGGACTGACACCAGCTTGTTAGCACGATAGGTGTACATGAGCTTGGGGTGGGCGTAGGTGAAGAGAGTGGTGGAGTAGAACAAAATCACCACGGTCAGGTGGGAGCTGCAGGTGGAAAAGGCCTTTTGCCTCCCCTGGGAAGAAGGAATCTTCAACACAGTGAACAGGATGCAGATATAGGAGGCCACCACAGTGCACAGAGGCAGCATGATGACCAGCAGAGCCAAGGTGAAGTCCACGAGCTCGGCCAGAGAGGAATCGCTGCAGGAGATGTTCAGGAGGGGGGAAATGTCACAGAAATAATGATTGATTTTGTCCACATCACAGAACGAGAGCTGGGCTATAAAGCTCAGCTTGATGGAAGAGGTGATCAAACCACACACCCAACAGGCAGCCACCAGCTGAGCACAGAGCTTGTGGCTCATGATGAGGGGATACCTGAGGGGTTTGCAGATGGCCACAACGCGGTCGTAGGCCATGACAGCCAGCAGAACATACTCAGTGCAAACAAAAGTCACAAAGAAATGCAGCTGTGCCATGCAGCCCTGCAAGGAGATCCTTTTGTCATGAGACAGGACATCTATGATCATCTTTGGCTCAATGACAGAAACATGCCAGATCTCTAAGAAAGACAGGTTCCCTAGGAAGAAATACATGGGTTTTTGCAGGCTGTGGTTATTTCGGATGATGAGAATGACAAGGAAGTTTTCCAACACAGTTAATAAATAAGCCAGAAGTAAAGCAGAGAAGAGAAGCAGCTGCAGTTCACCAGTTGTGGGAAAACCCAGGAGAATGAAATACATGACTTTGGTTTCATTCCTCCCACCCATCCTGTGGAAGAAAGATGAACCTTATCCACCTGCAATAAATTAATACAATGACACCTAACCACCAGGCTTAGATTCATGGTCATAAGTTACATCACCACTTAAAGACTCTATAAAAGCTCAGACATTTTTTTGCTGGGTTTTTAGAAATGAACTTTGTGAAATTCATCTGCTCAATTCAGAATTTTTCATTTTAAAAATTAAAGCATGCTTTTAAATTTACATGTCATGGAGATAAATATACATGACAAATTTACATTTCATGGAGATAAATATACATTACTAATCTCACATTAGACAAATAATGACTGATGCTAATATATTATCCATCCAGTATAAAGTGACAGGTTATGACCTTATAGACAGACATTCATGTTTCCAATGCTTTAGTTTCTACATCTAAACATTTCTAAAGTTATATCATATATATTCCATGAACTCTATATTACAAATCTCACCTTAGACAAATAGTGACTGATGCTAATATATTATCCATCCAGTGTAAAGAAGTGACAGATTATGAGCTTATAGGCAGACATTCACATTTCCAACACTTTAATTTCTACATCTAAACATTTCTAAAGTTATATCATATATATTCCATGAACTCTAAGAGAAATGTGAAGTACCACAAGGATATATTCATTTTGATAATAACAAAACCCTCCAAACATATCTGAAGGTGCCCACTAGAGGTTTCTGTATCTGGCTCTGAGCACACTAACATCTACACAAATCTTACATCTACACAGAGCATCTCAGATACAGCACAAGTGCAAGCAAATTCTAATTCTGGGTCTGGTTTGTTTGCAGCTAACTCAGATTAATCCTTCAAAAATAAGAATGGCTCAGCCTGTGCTGTAAAAAACAAAACTGTTCTCCACCTTCTGTAGTGGGAATCCACTGCCTTGGCTGCTCCTGGAGAATGTCATCAGTGGGGCAGAGCTGAAGTGTGGGCTGATGCGTCAGTGCTGTGATTTATACCAGCACAGAGAAATCAACTCTTTATTTACCTGTGGTGTCTCATGAGGTCTGATTCAGAAATTGTAGCTGGCCTCCCAAAGGAAGCAATCACAGAAAGAGGAGGGACGTTATTGTTTCCTCTGTGATTCCATGCAGAGTAGAAGAAATTCTGAAGATTTTTTTTTTCTGAGACACTGAACAGTGAAATAATACCTGCTAGTGTCTACTGATTTTTGTAGGGCAAAGTAAAGTAAAAACATATCCTGAGGCAGAGGATATGGCAGTCTTTTACAAAAAGGCAATCTAGAAAAATATTTTAGTGCCCTAATCTAAATCAGCAACCTTAACTGATAATGGCTTTTGGAGTGAGTGATTTTGGATAAGTGCAGTTGTACCCACACTGGAGTTATGTGTACAATCTTCAGAGACACAAATAGCCAAGCTATGCATTTTCTGAATTTTATCATATAGTTGAAATATGTTCAGAGCAAAAGGAGGATCAGAGTTAACATTGATCTGTCACCTGAGGAGGTCACCTGCCTCCCAAACAGAGCTGGGGAGCTGCTGCAGGATTCTGTAGCACAAAAAGCACAAAACCTGATGTGGTTCCTCCATGCTGCCAGGGGGGAGCAGTCCCTGGGTCAGCTGTGTGTAAAATCTCCCTCAAGCTGGTCTCATGTGAATCAGGTATCTTCCTTAAGCCAGAACCATGACTACAATTACATTCATACAGTGAGGATAATGGGAATTTAGCATCTAGGAGAGCTGGAATTACAGAAGTTATTTGGCTGTTAGGGCATAGTTTGATTTATTTTGTAAATATGTAAGAATCTAGTGACATTTGACATACCTTATGGTATGCTGTTGATTCTAACTTCTGGCCAAAGGCACATGTGCATGCTCAGGAATGTAAGGGCATCTCATGAAGAAGACAAAATTATTTAAAATAATGTCAGAGCATGGAGAAGGGAGAGCAGTTAGTGTTCTTACCTCATTTCTGTCAGGCTGGTGAGGGTCCAACTACCATGGACCAATTTTGGGATCCCTGCAATTCAAGGAAAATGTGGATAAACTAGAGAGGTGCTTAGCAAGGCCTGCTAAGGTATGAAGATATGACTCAGGGTACGCACCATGAAAAGAAGTTACTGGGTTTGTTCAGTATGGGATATTGGAGGCTGTGCTGTGGTCTAACAGTGACAAGCTATAAAAAGGGACAAAACCAATGATTTGCACCTCAGTAGCTGCTATTTAGGCCATTGGATGTGAGGTCAGAGCAGTGCTTGAACAGCTTTCCTGAGAGATTTCAGTACCTCTGACATTCTCATCTCTCAGCTAGAGAACAAGGCACAGCTGATGTAACAGACATGGGCAGAGTTATGCTGTAAAAGGGAAGTGAAATTATAAATATATTCACATCTGGAGTACTGCACCCAGCTCTTGGCTCCCCAGTGGAAGAGTGACATGGATCATCTGCACAGCATCCATTCCCTGGATAGGATTGAACATATTGCTCAGTGTTGAAATCTGCTCAGTGGGTACCAGATTGTCTTCCCTAAACATCAATTTCTGTTGCAGTTTGAGATGCCACAGACTTTTCCATTTGACATCCAGATCACACAAAAACTTGGGTTGGATGGACAGAACTTTACTTCCAGAATATTTTAACTCACTCTGCTGTCACAAACACATTTCAGAGTGGTCAGGTTTTTCAGGGACTTGTCAGGTCAAGCTTTGCAAAGCTCAAAGGACAGAGATTTCATGACCTTTCTGGGACTGTGATGTGGTGCTTCATCACTCTATCTTATCTGAAGTTAATTTGTTGGAACAAGTTCCCGTTGCTTTTGTCTTTTCAGGCATGCACAATTAAGAATTGCCTATATCTCCTCTGCAAGCCTCTTCAGGTGGTGGCAGACTGCAGCTAAACACCTCCTCAACATTCTCTTTTCTTAAAAAACTGCTCCCATCTGTCCCTCTCTGTGTGCTGTGTGCTCCCACCCTTCTGTCATTTGGTAACTCTGCTGGAATGTCCATTTTGTCCTTCTTCTAGTGGGAAGTGCCTAACTGGACACAGTAATGTTGATGGAGTCCTGGGTAACAAACAGAGCCCAGGATCATTTATCATCAGGCCTGCTGGTGCAAGATTTTGTGTCTGTGTGTTAAATTACCTTAAAGTTCTTCCTGACCCTCTCCTCTGAATGTTGCTTTAGGAATGATCTGTGTTTAGACAACTGATTCTTCTCTTAGTGCTTATATCTCCTCATGTGATGTAGAAGGACTGCAGGAAAATAACATTTAAAAATCGGGAGGCTCATTTAGCATTTAAAATGGAAATTAAACTTTGCAAATGAACTCTCTTCCCCGAAAGTAAATGTTTGTCTTCTGAATCTGAGCTACTTCCCAAAGTTATATGTGAAGTTAATGAAGAAGAAACTTTTCAGTGGTGGTTCATGGTCTCCTATCACAGCTATCTAAAATGACTGTTTTTATCTGAATCACTGAAATACTGCCTTCCTCACTCATTCCTGTGAAGAAAGTCAACATAACTATTTATTTGATGCCTCAAGTTCTTGAATCTAGTTTCATATTGAGTTGGATCAAGGTCAGAATGCAATTTTGTTCTTTGATGTATACCAAAAAAATGCATTAAGAGAAGGCAATTATGTTACTTAATAATTACATAACATATGTTATGTTATGTAATTATTACCTTTTTAACTCCTTGGGAATGATGAGTGATGTGTTCAGTTAGAAAAACCTTTTACATTCACAGAGTCATAGATTTTAGCTGAACATGCAGATTGACTCGGGAGAAGGAATTGTTAAGCACTGATGTTGAAAGAGACCCCCAATAACCATTTCTGTCAAAGTAGAAATCTCATTAGACTTTCATAGGATTTAGACACATTCAGTTGGAAGATCAGCTCCTGCCACTGTGATATTTTTATGAAAAATCCCTTTGCCAGGATTTTTTCTCCTGAGAAGCTGGGAAGCTTCGGCTTCTCCCTGTTTTCTACTTTGGAATGTGATTTGGAGAATTGTTGCTTAATGTTTTTACTTAATGTTTTTACTTAATGACCAATCCCAGTCCAGCTGTGTGGTCTGTCATGGGTTTTTATTATTCATTCTTTTCCTAGCTTTCTGATGTATTCCTTTCACTATTCTTTTTAGCATAGCTTTAGTATAGCATTCTTTATTATAATATCATAATATAATAAATCAGCTTTCTAAGAATTATGGAGTCAGATTCATCTCTTCCCTTGTCCTGGGACCCGTAAACACATCAACAATCTCCCAAGCATTACATTAGTGATCAGAGGCAGAAACTCTGGAGAGTTTCTTGCTACACAAGACCTTCAGTAAAGTGTCCTTCACCTCCTGGTTCCTCAGGCAGTAGATGCATGGGTTCAGCATTGGGGTGACAATGGTGTAAATGATGGAAACCAGTTTGTTGAGATCCCTGGAGTTCACACTCCTGGGCCGAGCGTACATGAAGAGGGTGGCTGAGAAGAAAATGACCACCACAGCCAGGTGAGAAGCACAGGTGGAGAAGGCTTTCGTCCTGTTCTGGGCCTTGGGAATGAGCAAAACAGTTCTGATTATGCAGGCGTAAGAAATTATGATGACGGAGAGAGGGATCAACAAAGTAAACAAGGCCGAGATGAAATCCACCATCTCAGCAAGGCGCCGCTGGGTGCACGAGAGGTTGAGCAGCGGGCTGATGTCACAGAAGAAATGGTTGATGACCCCAGGCCCACAGAAGGAGAGCTGGGCAATGAAGAAGACCTTGAGCACAGCGATGAAAAAGCCAAGCAGCCAGGAGCCCGTGGCCAGCTGCAGGCAGGCCCTGCGGCCCATGGCGAGCGCGTAGTGCAGCGGGGTGCAGATGGCCACGTAGCGGTCGTAGGCCATGGCGGCCAGCAGGACACACTCCGTGCACACCAGGGCGATGAAAAAGTACAGCTGGGCCATGCAGCTTGCAAAGGAGATGCTCTTGTTCTTCACCACCAAGGTGAGCAGCAGCTTGGGGACGGTGACTGAGATGTAGCAGGCCTCTAGGAAAGCGAGGTGGCCCAGGAAAAAGTACATGGGCTTGTGGAGCTGGGGGTGGGTTATGATCAAAGTGATGATAACGATGTTCTCGGTGACAGTCAGCAAATACATGGTGAGGAAAAGTACAAACAGCAGAGCCTGGAGCTCTCTGGTGGTAGGGAATCCCAAGAGGACAAACTCATGGATGTGGGTTTCATTTTCTTGTGGCATGATCTTGAAGACCGGGAATGTTGTGGTATTTACATTTTCTGAAAAAATCCCTTTGCTCAGGATTTTTCACCTGAGAAGCTGAGAGGCCTCAGAGAAAAAAGAAAACAATTTTAATTTAATTTTCTGCTCCTGTGTTTTTCTCATCCACAATGTGTTTACCCACAGGTGATTGTTTCAATAAATTCTGGTGTGAGTTGTTTTCACTCTTTGGCCAGTCACTGCCAAGCTGTGTGGAGACTCTAAAAAGAATCACAGGTTTGCATTATTAACTTTTTAGCATTCAGTAAGTATCCTTTCTGTATTCTTTAGTATAGTATAGTATTTTTAATATAATATAGTATAATAAAGTAATAAATTGGCCTTCTGAGAACATGGAGTGAGATTTGTCATTCCTCCCTGCCACGAAAATCCCTTCAAATACAATAGAATGTATGAGGAGCAAAAAGGAAAGAAATAAGGGAACATTTTGTATTATCTCCCCCGAGCACCCTCTTCATACTGGACTTGCAAATACATAGTTTAAAACATTCCACACCAGTTATTTAATTTACATCCCTTATTATTTAACCATTCCTTATTATTTTACCACTTCTGATTTTTTTTTTTTGTGGCCTACAGCAGGATTGGTGATTCAAATCCTGGCTTCAAGAAAATATTTGGGCTTCACTGATCTCTTCACAGACCTTCTTACCCCTATCTTCACTTAAAACACAGCCAGAGGGGAAGAGACAACATTATTAAATGTGTATTTGATCTCAGTTTGAGCTACCCCAGACAGAAGCACAGTCCTGCTGAGTGACTGCACTCATGCACAGCAAACTTGAGCTGGTTTATGTCTCACTTACTCCTGAATATTTGCAGAAGAAAATTAGTGTTTATTCTCTCACACAGAGTACTTTAAATAAGTTTGCTAAGGTTAAGGGATATATGCATTTGGGTTTTTATTTCAAAATTGTAAAGAACCCGTGCAGCTGAAAATTTCTCTCATTTTCAATGAATTGACTAAAATAGGCCACTTGTCCCCTCAAATAAGTTTTTACATAGTCTTAGACTACAATAATTACAGTAGCCATCCATCATTTTTCTTTTGCATTAATTGATAGAATTAATCTTGATTTTTCATTAAATACCTGAAGTTTGATGTTTATGCCTCTTCTTTTCTACTTCTTAGGGAAGATTCCAAACATTTTTTACATATTCCTCCACATTCCTATCCAAATCTCAAATTACTTTCTAGAATGATGTACAGTATATGTTACTAACAAAATATTTTCCATATAAAACATTAAGAGAAAAAATCCATTAATATTATGAAGAAAAATAAATATGTATTTTTGTCATATCATTATTTATTTGTCTTTGAGATTCAAAATATTTACTTCATATTAGATTTTTCTCTTGCATATGGATAATCTGTGTAGAATCAATCTGATTACATAACTTATATATTTCATTACAAGTACATCACTGCTGCCAAATAATAAAGTGACAGAATACTAAATACAATTTCATTTCTAAGGATGGCTTTCACGTCTCCCAGCCTTCCATCAGATTTAAGCTGTGGTAAATTCTCACAGGAAATACAGGTAACTCATTTTCCAGTTTCAAGCAGTACAAGGAAAAAAACCTAGTTTAAGTGATTTAGCACGCTATAGAATCTAAACCATAATAGAAAAGTGTCTGAACCAAAAGGATATCAAAAAGAGAAAAGAAAAATTATGGTTCCCCATTCTATTATAGGCTTTTAAAAATCCAGATCTACCTTATAGCACATTAAAATATTGACTAGCACTACTACAATTTTAGAAGGGTGGTTAATTGGAGCAATTCAGGTACCTGTCCTCAACTAACACAGCAGTCTCAGGTGGCACAGTAAGATAATTTCCATATTTCAAGAATTAAGCTTTTCAATGTAAAAATAATGGTGAATGTTTTTTTACATTCTAGTCCACTGAAAGTAGAATAAAAATGCCTTTTTTACCACATGAACATGCCCAGAAGCCCTGCTATTGCATAGAAAACACAGAGTGAGGGAAATGTTATATTTAACTTATGCTCTCAACAGAGGTTCTAAGATTTTTAAAAGCACATAAAGTACAATAAGAAATTTCCATATTTCTGTCTTTTAATCTGTTAAATCCAGCTCTGTTTTCCTTTCCAAGAAATCCCTCTCTCTTCTCTCTCGCACTTTGAGAAACATGTCCACGTTTCTCTTGAAAACTGCTCAGAGCATCAGAGAATCCCAGAATCACAGCATCCCAGACTCCCAGAATCCCAGACTGGTTTGGGTTGGAAGAATTTTAAAACCCACCCAGTGCCACCCCTGCCATGGCAGGGACACCTTCCCCTGTCCCAGGCTGCTCCCAGCCCTGTCCAGCCTGGCCTTGGGCACTGCCAGGGATCCAGGGGCAGCCCCAGCTGCTCTGGGCACCCTGTGCCAGGGCCTCCCCACCCTGCCAGGGAAGAATTTTTTTTCCAATATCTGATCTAAACCTGTTCCTTTTCAGTTTGAAACCATTCCCCCTTGTTGCTCCAGTTCCTGATAAGAACTGGGAATGCCATTTCCAAGACACTCACAACCTGTCTTGGAATTCTCAGAGCTTAGTTGAGATCAGATGAGAAGAAACACCTCTAACAAACCTAAAGAAATGAAAGGCTTTTTGTCTAACAAGAGATCATATCTGTGCTTTTCTCTCCCCCATTTAGCTAAACCTTACCCCTGTGCTGTTCAGTTTCTCTCCAGGCTGGAAGCTGCTTTGTTGGTGGCTGCTTTGTTAAAAGCTGTGAGCACAAACAGTTCCTGCAGGCTTTTGTCACTTCAGCTGAGCCTAAGATTTCCCAGGACGGTAAAATATCTCTCAGTATATTACCCTTCAAAGCCCAAGAGAGCTGGGAACAGAATTAGAGGGAATAATTTCCTCTCTTTTGTCTAAACCTCATGGAAGGTGTTGCTCTGCTGGTGGTTGGTTGTTTGCTTGCTAATTTTTTTATGTGCTAATTATTGTAGCACTATTCATACTTTTTTTTTCCTTTCTCCCAAGTCACTGCTGTGTGTGACAAGGCATCAGAGCAGAACTCAGGACATTTGTACTTTGCTGGTGGCTCATGATGGGGAGCTCTGAGCACTAAAACTCTTCACTTATCAGTGCCTTAGTCTCTCTGTACTTTAAATTGTGGAAGAGGTTTTACAGCAACTTCTGTGAGCGAGAGGGAAGTTTAAGAAGAGGATCCATGTTTACCCCTGAAAGAATTTCCTACCAAGGTCATTGATGCAGAAACCAAGAAAGAAAGAAGGATAAATAAGAGAAACCTGCAACTGCCTGTTCCAATGAGCACTTTGTCACTGGTGACCAATGAGTAAAGTGTAAACATATGAGTTTTGTAAGAAAGTATAAAAAGCATGCAGGCTATAATAAAAACAATTTGAAGCCTTCTGAAAATGGAGTGTTGCTTTGTGTTGTCTCCATCTCAACCATGACATTAAATAATTATTGCACTGGTTTTGAATATTACTTGAGGTTCCACAAAGAAAGTAGTACCCAAGCATTAAGTATCAATAATATTTTAGGTATATATTAGGCAATATTTAGGTAAATATTAGGTAATATTTCCAGAGGGGAAATCCAACTCCCTGCACGTGCCTCCAGCTTAGAGTGAGATACAGCCCAGACAGAAGACACCCAAATATTAAACACACACCTATATTCAATCAATATAACCACTTTTTATCCCTTTCATTTTGTCTCGCCTCTGCTTTTAGGTAACCCACAAAGGTTGCAGTGGTAGGGAATAACTGGCTGCTGCAGGTTTCCTGTTGTTTCCCCATTGCTCAGGTGACTGCACTCCCACAAAAGGGGAGGATTGGGGTGGAGGTTCCTCCTGGCCCCGAGCCCAGGGCTGACACACACAGAAGGATCTGAGAGCTGGTTCTGGTTCAGCAGGGCTGGGAGCAGCAGAGAGCAGCAGCTGCTGAGGTGTGAGCATTGACAGATCCACAGGTGAGTGCTGGAACCCTGGAAAATGAGAATTTTGGACTTTCCGTGCTGACAGGCTCTGACCCCAGGAGAACACTGCATTGACCTGAGGATGTGGAGAAAGCTTCCAAAATGGAATGATAGAACTGGGATTGTGGGTGTGGAGTTTGAATAGAAGTGTGTAATATCACAGGGTGGAAAATTTAGAGTTTGAGGTTTTAAAATATAGTAATAGATATAGAGCAAGGGCAAAGTTCTAGGGCGATGACTGGTCCTTCTTTCTTCTCCTCCTTCTTTCTTCTTCTCCTTCTTTCTTCTCCTTCTCCTCCTGCTTTCTTCTCCTTCTTCTCCTCCTTCTTCTTCTTTTCCTCCTTCTTCTCCATGGGTTTGGCTGATTTTATGTAATTGGATAAAAAATCTGCATTGTGGGCCACAAATGGTTGGTTGTTGGGTTAAAAGTAAAAATAATTTAGGTGTAATTTTTTAATTGGATAGGTTTTTTTCCTAAAAGACCTTGTAGCAACGGATATGGGGCCATTTTGTAGCTTGTTAGTGAAATGCTGTAGAACTCATGGCTTTAGGACTGCAATATAATGAGTCAGGCTGAGAAAGGATTGCAGCAGGAGCAGGTGCTGAAAGCAGGGGGTGGTAATACTGACAAACAGAATGCCCCAGAGAGTGTTTTCAGAAGGATGGCACAAGGGAAGATGTGGCTGAACCCCAGTTGTGAACAGCCCCAGAAGGGATGGAGAAGCTGACCCAGAGAAAAGGAGTGTGTGACATTCAACTTAGGAAGAAAGAGAATTGCAGCAGTGAGGGACAGAGCAGGAAACCCAAGGAAGCAAGGTCGAAAAGGAGAACTAGACAAAAAAATAAAATGAAGAGAAGAGAAGAGAAGAGAAGAGAAGAGAAGAGAAGAGAAGAGAAGAGAAGAGAAGAGAAGAGAAGAGAAGGCACGGCACTGTCTGGGGAAAAAATAAAACCTGATTCAGAGAAAATCTGAAATGAAAATTATTGGTTTGAACAATTCAAAATGGTTTACTATACTATTGTAAAATGAGAGCTCAGTGTGTAGCAAAGTGTGTAAAGATGTAGTATGTGTTATATATACCTAGATGTATATAGGTATATATAACACTTATATATATATACCTATAACACTTATATATATATAAACAACTTTTTGTCTAGAAAAACTATTTTTTTCTCTGTATTATGTCCAGACCTGCAGTGCAAACCAAAAGACTTAACCAGTATTTAATAACTACAGTATTTGCTGCCTATTTGTGTTTGTGTTTGGTTTTTTTTTTCCCACTTTGCTGTCAATCCAGAGTTCCCAATCTTTTTTGCAGCACTAAGGAGATGAGAATCACAAAATTACATGGACTGGCTATTCTAGTGACAGCAGGGATCACTGGTGCAATCTGGTGGGTGTTTAACCTTTGATAATTATTCTCAACTAGCATTTCCTTCTATTGCCCAGACTGAGGCAGATTTCTTCTAACTAATGCAACTACAGTGTGAGCATTTACACAAAGCTAAATTCAAAATCCCCTGTTACATTCAAAACAAGGTGTGGACATTTTTAACCTTTTCTGTGAAATTCTAAAAGTCTGATTACTTGTCTCTGTGTATTCCTGTGAGCCCAAGTGTGTGTTTTCATGTTTACATCCCTCACCTCTGTGCTCCAGACCAGCACAAGGATGCTGGAACTCTGTGGAGTGGATTTAGCTGTGTTTGATATAGCTGCATTTATTTATGGTTGGTTTGAGTCTCCCTTGGTTGTCAAGTTTGCTGCAAGGATTTCTTAGTTGTTTCACTAGACTATTCGTTCTGAAAGTAGTTTTTCTTCTAAAATAAGGAACAGAAAGTATGCATGAACAACCCCTCACCTGCTTTCAAGTATTCTTCAATCTAAACAAGCTTTTCATGGTGTGTATTCAGTGCTCTGGAGCCTGAAATCAGACCAGAGGGGGTTAATTCAGAGTTGGCTGGGCAACATTCAAGATCTGTTCCGACTGGAGGAATTAGGACAAATTTTCAGCCACTCTTTCTCTGCAGCAGAGTACCAGATGCTCAAATGTGAGCACAAATGCTCACATTTTTGTTTAAAATTACACTCAGATCTCACAGAATGGCCAGAGCAAAGCGATGCTGTGAGCACCTGGCTTCAAGAGTCACAGGCAGTTCTAACATCCACTGAGACCAAACTCTGCTGCAAAGCACACACATTTAATTTGGTGCAAGTAGTCTGGGGCAAATTAAATCATTAGATCATCAGAGTTAATTGATCTTCAGATAACTTTAGGCTAAACTCCTGTGTGAAAACTGCCAATCACTTGTTTTTAAAATTTTAAAAGTAATAAAATGGTTATAAAAATAGTAATATAGTTAGAGTAATAAAAATTTGGACAATTAGGATTAGGACAATATGAGACAATGAAAACAAAGAGTTACAGACAGTCTGGGTACCTCCTTCTGGGCAAAATAAGCCCAAAAAAGGACCCACATTAACAGAGGATTAACCCTTAAAAGCAACAGCCTGTTGCATATTCATACACCTCATACATGATGCATAAATTCCATTCAGACAAAGGATTCTGTCTGGTCAGTGTCAGCTTCTTCCTCTGATTCCTGATGGTTCTTCAGGGCTGAGGAGGCAGGAGAAGTTAGTGTCTTCTGATAACAGGGCAATAAATTCTCTTTCTCTGAAAGATTTAGGAGTCCTGTGGCTGCTATCTTGGTGTGAGTACCTCATTCCTTTCTTTAAAAAAATACCCCACATACATAGTTTCTATTTTATCATTATGTTATAACCTAAAACTATATTTAACACACTACTTAAGAAAATGAATACAGCATAACTTTCAAACATAACACATATAATATTCATTTTAATATTTACAAAAAGCCAATCATAAAATTCACATTTTTCACATCCTGTCTTGAAACAGCTGAGATTTGCAAATGCTCATCACCATACTGACCCCACAAATGTGTGTTCTGTTAGATTTATTTTATCATTTCAGTCACAAAGGAAGTGGAGGAGAGGTTGATTTTTGTTTTTATCATGGACTCATTGCTTTCTTATCCTGTCCAAGGTACCACTACCCTTTCTCCCCAGCCACAGCCCAGGAACACAAAGCCTCCCCTGAAGAGGATTCAGTGCTGTAAGTTCTGCATGCAAACCCAAACAGAATAAAAAAGTAATAAAAGGGGTATGGACAAAGTGGAGAGAGTTTACCAAAGGACCATTCCAGACCATGAGGACAACACTTATCTGAAAATACTCATTTTCAGGCACCAGATCCCTGCCCTAGAAGTGCTAATTTCCATTTTGATGTGAGCCACCCTGCTCACAGGGTGAGCCCAGCCAGCAGGCTCAGAGTCCTGAGACTTCATGTGGGCAAATGGGAATCCACTGGTGCAGCTCCCCCAAAATCATGCAGTGAAAAAGGAGTTTAATCCCACTGATCTGGATGTCTGGAAGCTGCTGTCTCTGAACCAGGGACTCGTCCAGGCTTCCTCTGTATTCATTAAAAAAATGTGGGCCCTTTGGCATATTGTCTGTTCCCTCTGGTTTAGTGTTGTCCACATAAAAGATTCCAGATATAGAATCAAGAAAGAGTTTAACCTGGTAGTTTACCTGAAACTTCCTGGGGTTTTAGTGCTTAGTTTCATTTAACGGAACCATTTTTACTATTTTCTTTTTTTTTTTTTAATTATGAATTATACTTGTCTTATCCCCCCTGCTCTTTTTTCTTCAGTTTCCCCTCTTCATCACTTCTTTTAGAACACACAGTTGTGTAATTCTCTAGAAATGCTGCTCTAAGGACTCCAGCATATATGACATGGGGAGAAATAAACTTTATTGCCAATAAAGTAATATGACAAAAACAATGCATTTTTTTGGTCATTCATTTGAAACTTAAAAGATTGCAGTATGAGAACATTTTCATACCACCACCCTAAAACAAAAAAAGTTTATATGGCTAGATATCTTTCTGGTTTTGTGTACATGTGATTCTTTTAATTTCCCTCTATTAGCCTGTTTAATCTGTTACATTTAGTAAATGTTCCCACTTTACAGAACCTGTTTTTCCTGGTGGAAAATCTAGGAATCAAGACTGGTGGGTTCCCAGTCAGTGACCCATCCACAGAAGCCTGCACAAGCAATGAGAATGGAGAGCAGTGACCTCTGCTCTGTGTCCTGTGGACATAAACCTGTCAGAAAAACACAAATTTAGTACAAGGTCTTTGGTCTTACTGGACCAGGCTCTCTCTGTGTAGAAGTAAAACTGGATTTTCCCCAAGATGCACCACAGCAACAGGCTGAAAATAATTGTAAAGCTGATTAATTTGCATTCAGCTCTATTTACACCAGCTGTTAAATGTAGTTCACATTGTATATGAACTTATATAAATAATTAAATAGTGTTTGTGATGGAGTCTGGAGGCACACTGACACTGAAACTGAAAAATCTCTTGTGGGGCTCATCTCTCAGAAAAAGAAAATCTGAAACTTCTGTGCCACAATGCATTTATGTATATTTTATTTCTCCCTCTATAATATTTCTAATATTTTTTTAAATTTTCATTTGCAGAAAAACAGAGTTGCATGAAACATCTCTGATGCTCCCATGGTAAGTGTACCTGCTCTGGCTTCATGACCCTGCAATCCCATTGATGTCAGAGACACAGACTGGCACTGACAGCACAGCTGAGGGCAGGACAAAATGAACAGGAAAGGACGTTTTAGAAAAGCAACTCTTCCAGAAACCATCAGAAATGCACAGATGAACAATCTTTAATTTGTAACTTTCAGAAAGGAAACTGATACATGATGGTGAATGTTGAAAATATTTTGGTTTAATTTTATCATAATTCATTTTTTTGCATCCTCTGTCACCACTCAGAAGCTAAAAAACAAGGTGCCTTGGCTGGTACTATTTTTTTGTGGTGGCAGTCAGCATCATACGTGATGTCTAAATACCTGTGGAATTAACATTTAGGTCACTGGGATAAACTATTTTCTGGAATTGCCTATTATAGAGCCATTTGCAGTAGGAAAAAAAATCAAAACAAAATAAAAAAAGTAATAAAAGAGGCATGGACATACTGGAGAGGGTTTACCAAAGAATCATGAAGGGCTGGAGCTTGTCTCCTATGAGGGAAGGCTGAGAGAGCTGGGACTGTTCAGCTCAGAGCAGAGCAATCTCCCATCTGCTCTGGAAAGTAGCCTGGCTGAGTGTGGGAACAGAAAACCAGAAATCTCCACAGACACTGAAAAATTTGATCTGTAACCTTGGAAAAAATTTAGATTCTATTATATATAAACTATATATATATTTATATATATTTATATTTATATAGACATATATAGAAATATAAATAAATTTATTTATAGAAATATATTTTATATAATAAATATATATTAAAATATTTACATATATCTTCAATGTAAATAATATATATAATTATATGTATAAATACAATATACAGACATTAAGCAGAAAAAAATCATAAACTTGAATTTCTATAGTCGTAGGTGAGAATGTGCCTTAAGTAAGGGAGAAACTGGACTGGGAAGATGGTGAAAGGTTATATAAAATAAAAAGTGTGTGGTTGTAAAAAATAAACTGAGAGTTTAGAATTTATAATAAAAGCCAATGTGTGCATGTGAGTTAGAAGATCATTGGGTAAAAATATCCACAGTGCAGCAGAAGTGAGTACAGGTGAAGGGTTAGAAAAGCAAAGTAAATCCTGTGGCAACTGTCCATTGGGTTAAAAAGTTGTATATTGCCTTGTAACAAAGAACTTGTGACTACTTTGAGCTATGGCTGAATGCTTGCTCCTCTAAAAGCTCACAGCCCCTGAGACTGATGTTTGTCTGAGCAATAAATCTTTCTGAGCTTGAAAATATTCCCACCCCTTCCTTTCCAGCAGTGACAGCTGACCTAACTAGCAGAGCTGCAAACTCCATTCCCAGTGGGAAGATGTTCTTCTGAGATAAAGCAGTAAACAACAGCCCAGGAAGCATCAGGGAAATACCTGTCCATCATCCCAAAGGAATTAGGGAGCAAATTAGGGATCTCCTCCTCCTCCTCTTTGCAAAGGAGGAGGAGATAAACAGCCCAGCTGGAGAGCCTCCATCCACGCTCAGGGAAGGCTAACTAGCAGAGCTGTAAACTCCATTCCCAGTGGGAAGGAGATGTTCTTCTGAGATAAAGCAGTAAACAACAGCCCAGGAAGCATCAGGGAAATACCTGTCCATCATCCCAAAGGAATTAGGGAGCAAATTAGGGATCTCCTCCTCCTCCTCTTTGCAAAGGAGGAGGAGATCAACAGCCCAGCTGGAGAGCCTCCATCCACGCTCAGGGAAGGAGCAGAAATCTGTGCTGCACTCAGAAATCTGTGATGAATTGGATGTGAAGATTTGAATTATGATGGCAGAAAGAAATTATTCATGAAGTCCTTCAGCCAGTTTCCTTAAGAGGGATATTTCTCAGAGAGGAAATTGGAATCTGCCCACCTAATGTGATACAACCAGGGGATGAATTCAAGTTTCTTGAGAAATAGGATGAAGGGTCACATGAATGAGACTTTTCCTGCATTTATATATCCGTTAAATGGTGATTTTTACACAACACAAATACTTTGTTGGGTATCTTTAGTCTTGCATGTTTAAGAATTATGAACAACTATTAATTATTATATATAATAATTAATTGAATTATTGAATACTAGAATAGAAATAATTATTTAATAACTATATAAAATCTTATTATGGTGTTGTTATATTATATCTAAATATGTTCTATTGATAATCATTGAATAATTATTAATTAATATAATTATTTTATATATATATATATATATATATATATATGGAGAGCTGTACATCTGGAACAGTGCAGCTGAGGGCTGAGAGCTTTCCAGGAGAGACAGGCTGGAACAATGGGAGGATGTGCTGGGCTCTGTGTGAAGGGATGAATGATTGTGAAAAGCTCCTCTGAGTGACAGCTTGGGAGCTGGGGGGTGAAAATCAAGGACAGACACCTAGTGCAGGTGTCTGCTCCAGGATAAGGTGGCTTGATGTTGCAGTAAGATAGAAAAATTATAAAGAAATAAAAAAAAAATCAGGCCTGCTCCGTTAAATTACTGGCTGGCCTTGTCAGGATAACACTTTGCAAGTTCCCGTGTAAAAGCAATCGTGGTGTGAGCAGTTCAATAACATTAACAATCTATTCCTGGGTGAAAAAACACCAGCAACTGCATAAACATTTAATCTAACCCATGAGAAGCAGTGAAAAAAATGTCAACAACTGAAGAGCAGAGAGACTTAATAGACCAATAAAATACCTTTTACTAACCAATAAAGTAACAAGTAAGCTGCTTGTAAGTAGCTTAGTAGTAACTACTACTTGTTACTTGTAAGTAGCTTAGTACTAACAGGTAAGCTACTACATAAACTAACAAGAAAGCTACTGAACAACTGGAGTCACACACGAGTATAAAAATGTGTAATGTGAATAAAAAATGGGCTTTTTCCACCATGAAGAAAATGGAGTCTGGTGTGATATCTCAGATTTTGCTGACAGTACTTTCTTGATTTCAAAGTGAGACTGGAATGATTAAGTCAGTGTTATATCTGTGTTTGTTTTGATGAATTTCCTGGGCCATCTCAACCCTGCTTTCCTTCCCACCCCCTGCAGGAGACGGGATGTGCTGGTCTTGACCCCATGGCTGGCTCCAATTGTCTGGGAAGGCACTTTCAGCAGAGACATCCTGGACGCTCAATATCTGCAGAAGAACCTGGTCACTGGAGTGGTCACTTTTGCTGTTGAAAAGTATTGGTTTGTCATTTTTTTCTTGTCAAATAGTTACACCTCTCTGCAGTACTGCTGGTGGAGCACTATTGTATCTGCAAGGGATGCCCCAATGAAGGCAGGAATGATGAATCTGACTCCATGTTCTCAGAAGGCTAATTTATTATTTTATTATACTATATTATATTAAAGAATGCTATACTAAACTATTCTAAAGAATACAGAAAGGATACTTCTAAATGCTAAAAAGATAATAATGAAAACTCGTGACTCTCAGCAGAGTCCTGACACAGCTTGGCCCTGATTGGCCCATGAGTCAAAACAACTCACACCAGAGTCCAATGAAACAATCACCTGTAGGTAAACAATCTCCAAGTACATTCCAAAGGAGCACAACACAGGAGAAACATATCAGATAAGAATTGTTTTCCTTTTCTCTGAGGTCTCTCAGCTTCCCAGTAGAAAAATCCTGGGATTTTTTTAATAGAATGTGAATGCCACAGAGCACAAGTGAGAAACATTCCAAAGACTGAATGTGAGCAGCTGTAGACTGGGAGAAATGTGATATGTCAGTGTCACCTTCCAGAGTAAGGCAGCTGGCTGGGAATTGTTTTGAATAGGACAAGAAAATAGTCTTGGAAATATAACTAGCATTTTTGGCCCATTTAAATAAAAATTCTAGCTGCTGCTACATTTCTAACATGCTTTCCCTCTATCCTGCACTAAAAAATAGAAAAATTCTGTGAAGTTGAGATTTTATTTGGTTTCTGTAAGAGTTTAAAGGCAAAATATTAGCTCTAGTAAAAACATTAATCACACTGTTACAGCTTGGGGAGGTTCTTTTTTGAGTTTCTGAGCTATACTCTATACCCTGTACCTCCACTGTCATCTTGAGTTACACAGCAGCTTCAGGCAATCAAAACTATTTAATTGATAATTTTTGCCCTCTCCTATGAAAGCAGTCTGAGAGAATTGGGGTTGTTGAGCCTGGAGAAGACAAGGCTCCAGGCAGAGCTTAGAGCCCCTCCTGTACCTAAAGGGGCCCTACAGGAAAGGCGAGAGGGATTTTTTACAAGACTGGGTAGTGACAGATGAGGGAGAATGGCTTTACACTGGAAGAAGGTAGATTTAGATCACATATTAGGAAGTAATTCCTCACTGTGAGGGTGGCAGGCCCTGGCACAGGGTGCCCAGAGAAGCTTTGGCTGCCCCTGGATCCCTGGAAGTGCCCAAATCCAGGTTGAACAGGGCTTGGAGCAGCCTGGGTAGTGGAAGTTGTCCCTGCCATGGCAGGGGGTGGAATGAAATGGTCTTTAAGGTCCCTCCCAACACAAACCATTCCATGATTCTCTGTTGATCCTCTTTAGGAAGTTAAAATATTCCACTGCAGAAAGAGTGCCAGGGAGGGATCAGAGGAAATATTTACATTATGGAGTGATATTAGAGAGCAGCATTGGGTGAAAGGCGCCTGTTCTGTGAAAAGCTAAAATGTAAATGTGCAGCAGCATGGGGAAGGTCTGAAGGGCAGCAGCTATGTTAAATAAAGCGCACTAACACCATGAAAAGGAGTAATGGATGGAAAAAGACAAAGAAAATTTATTTGAAAAGCTGTCATTCTTCAGCAGGAGGAACCTCTCCATTCTTTTCCTTTCCATGTCTCTTAGAGATGTCCAGTTCATAGAAGGGTTCATGAGCTCTGCCAACAAATACTTCCTTGCTGGGCACCCCGTGATCTTCTACCTGTTCACAGACAGTCCCGAGAAGATCTCCCACCTTCAGATGGCCCCTGAGAACCACCTGTTGGTCATCCCTGTGCAGAAGGACCCCAGGTGGCAGGACATCTCCAGCAGCCGCATGGACATCATCAGCTCCTACATCCAGAGGCAGTTCCAGCACGAGGTGGACTATCTGTACTCCATGGACATCAACGTCCAGCTCCTGGCACACATCGGCGTGGAGATCATCGATGCCCTGGTGGCCACCATCAGCTCCTGGCAGGTCACCCCACAGCAGGACAACAAAGCCTCCGAGACACACCCTGACTCACAATCTGCCATCCCTGAGGGACAAGGGGATTTCTACTACACAGCCAGCTTCTATGGGGGCAGCGTGTCCGAGGTGTACAAACTGACCCGAGCCTGCTCTGCAGGGCTGCTGCAGGACAGAGAAAATGGCATTGAGACCCCCTGGCACCACGAGAGCCACCTCAACAGGTACCTCCTGCAGCACAAGCCCACTCGCCTGCTGTCCCCAGAGTACTACTGGGACACAGAGCTGAGCCCCAGCAGCATCCAGGTGAAGAGGATGTGCCCTGTGCGCCAGCACAGCCAGGGGCAAGCTCCTCAAACAAAGAATGTGAGGCCTTTCTCTTCACAGCCCCACTAAACTGAGGCTTGGGGCGAAGGAAGTTTCCCTCTGTTTGTAGGACTGCACACATTTTCTCACATAAAGTGGGTCTCCTTAGCTAGGGACTACTAAACCTGTTGCTGTTATATTTTTGGGAATTTTTTTTTTTTTGCCAGGATACTAAAGAAAAACTCATTACTCTCTCCTCCAGAGTCCAACACAGCTTGGACCCTGATTGGCCAATAAGTAAAAACAATTCACACGAAACCAATGAAACAATCACCTACCACATTCCAAAGCAGCAAAACACAGCAGAAGCAAACGAGATAATTATTGTTTTCCTTTTTCTCTGAGGCTTCTCAGCTTCCCAGGAGAGAAATCCTGGCAAAGGGATTTTTGCAGACAATATGATGGTGACAGGAGGACTGGCTGTGAATGTGGACAAGTGCCAAGCTGATAAGGTGGAGCAGGCCAGGAAGTCACACATGAATCAGGATGGATCATTCTGGGATGACCTAACCTCTAGCATGGTAAATCACTGCCTCAGCATGGAAGTTATGGCCTCTAAACAGAGATTCATGCTGTGGGTCAGGTTTGACAGGACCAGGGCACAGAAAATCCGGGCTTCTAAAAAAATTGTTATGGACATGGCTGAATAATGAGTGGAAAAGACCAGAGTCTTTAGATTGGGGTAGTGGGAAAATATGAGGCCAGAGCAGGTTGTGATGCAGAAGTGAATATAACTAAGGAGACAGGTCAGCCTTACACACTATTCTGCACTGCCAGGTAATTGCAGCTGTACACAAAGCCATCTCCAGAAATGCCTCCAGCAGTGCTTGTGACACAGTTCTGCAGCTCTGCTGAACCACCCCCACGCAGCCTCCCCCAGCTCCTCCTGCCAGCAGCTGGCATTCCTGTCTCTCCAGGTGCTGCCTGCAGCACAAATCCAGCAAATCCAGGCTGCTGCTCCCATCTGCTGCCCGTGGTGTTCACTGCAAGCCTCTCCCTGCCTGGCAGCCAGCAGCAACAGCAGCAGCTTGAAATAATCTTCAGGGGTGCTCTGCACAAAGGAGAACTTAAACAGAAGTTACACTATGGATGTGATGCCTCAGGTTTTGGCTTTTCTATTTTTCAGATTCTGTGTCATTTTAGGGTGTGGGTCTGGACTTCACATGAGGGGATGGTGAGCTCTCTGCACAGAGCAGGGAGACAAAACAATTCCTGCTCTAGCTGGGGACCAAGGACAAATGATCCAAATCTCAGGCCCAAGGGCATAAACAACGTGGAATGAAGAGAGAAAAACAAGAAGGATGGGACTGCATGGGCTGGGGCTGTAATTGGACAATTAACTCCAATATGCAAATGGAGCAGCACTTATAAAAATGAGAGACCCCGTGACCAGTGGGGCATTTTGTGACCATTTTGGCTTGTGCTTCCCAAGGTGAATCTATTTGAGGCCTCTTAATAAATCCCTACTTTGTTCTTTAGCTCTGTCCAGTCTCTGTTCTAGCTCAGCCTTCTCAAGGCATCAGATGTACCAGATCAAAGATGTTTCACTGCTGTCAGACATCAGGAAACTTTTGGTGACAGTATGTGACTGAATGAGCCTGAGGAGCAGGCTTGGCATGAAGTAATGTAGGAACACCTCCCTCGACCTGCTGTCTGTCAGATTAATCCCTTTTCTGACTCAGAGATGGGGTAATTGAGAGGAGTTTTAAAGACTTTTATTGCATTTTCAGTCTCACGTGAAGGGTGAGACAATACAGATGTTATAATTCACACCATTACAATCAGAAGCCAATTATTTCTTAATTACAATACATTATAAGCCAAGTTTCTTGGCCTACCAGCTTTTGCCACACCATGCTGTAAATGCCTTAAAGCCAATCATCTAAAATTACCCCTCGTGGGTCCTACTACAATGCATCTTTCATCTTTCTGTTCTAATTCTCCAAAGTATCTAGTGTTATTTGCAAGGCTACAGCTGGCCATGTTTTTATCCAGACCAGGATGAAATTGGCCTTGTGGGTTGCAAGCATGCATTGCCAGGTCATGCTGAGTTTCCATCCCCTCCCCAAAGCCCCACATCTTTCTCCTCAGGGTTAGTGTCAGTTCATTGGCACTCAGACTGTTCCTGTGCTGGGGATGTCCTGACCCACATGTGGGACCTTGCACGTGGCCTTGAAGATCACAAGATGGCCCAGCCCATCCCTCAAACCTGTCCAGGCCCCTCTCATGCCCTGTGAAGGCTGACCTAGAACAGAGATTAGAGGAGCTAAAGAGTAAAGTTGGGATTTATTAGGAGGCCTCAATAGAGCCCAGCCAGGGCTAAACCTTCAGATGGACCCAAAATGGTCACAAAATACCCCACTGGTCATAGGGTCTCTCGCTTTTATGATTTTTTACCTATTTGCATATTGAACTTAATTGTCCAATTACAGCCCCAGCCCATTCAGTCCCATCCTTCTTGTTTTTCTCTCTTCAGCCCACATTGTTTTCACTCTTGGGTCTGAGATCTGGCTCATTTACATCAGACTCCTGCAAGCAAGAGATGTTTAAAATGTGTAAGTTTGTTTATGTGATCTTTAACACAATCACTGTAGTAAAACATTACTAGCCTCCCTAAAATGGTATATAAGTGTTTGTGTCCCACGATAAAATCAGATTCTTTGACCATGTCAAAGTCTTCCCTGTCTCTCCTCATCCCTGACAGGTTTCCTTCCCCCTCCCTGGCCAGCAGGGCACTGTGAGGAGCAGGAAAGGCCTTGGCTCTGTGCAAGCACAGCTCAGCAATGAAAACCCCTAGTGTTTGCATGGAGATTCTGGGGAGAAAAAGGGAATCAGTACATTGATAGGAGAGGAAGCATTTTCATCTACTTCTTTATGTGCTGGTGATGGTGAGAAAGAGGGGTTTTGGTCTGAGTGTTTCCAGGACACTCATTCATGTTTTGCTGTCACTGTGCTCGCCATCAAGGTGAGAATATAAAGAGATAATAAACTACAAAGAGCAAAGGGTGTAAATGAGAGATTCCAGAAAAACCCAGGAGTCTGAATTCACTCCATTTTACACTGTGAGACAGAGGAGGACATCCTGCCCTGCTTGTTCTCTTACAGATATTTTTGTTTTCCACCAGAGCATGTGGTTTTGAACTTCTGAGCAACAGCTTTGGTTAAAGGAACTTACACCAGCCAGGAGCAGTACCCATGATCTGTCTCTTGCTGGGAAGTGATTATTTCTTCCCTTTGGTCCTTGCTCCTGGGATTTGTTCATCTCTGGGCAGAGGTAAACCAGGCCTCTGAGGAGGCAGGGGCCTGCTGGCCTCATCAACACCATGCAATGTCCTGGCAGCCCCTGGAGCTGTTCTCAAGTTTTTAAAAACTCCTAACTCTCTCCAGCCCTGATGTTACAAGAGTGTAGCACCAAAGGAGAGGAGTATTCCCAGTCTCATCTAGATTTGTGTTGATGTGATCCCGCCGTTCCTTCAGAAAAGGAAACTTTTGTGTTTGCTAAAAAGCTAAGAGCAATTACCTGGAGCTAACAAGAACTTCGGCAATTAGACTGACTCCTGAGATTCAGAACTTTCCTAGCTGGTGATTTGCCCTCTCCCCAATTCTCTACAGCCCAGTATCTCCTCTGGGAGGGACCCAGCTAAACACAAAGGCCTAATTAAAACTTGGTGAAACTCCAATGCCTTGGGACGTCTGCACTCAGAGTCTTGGAAAGAAACTTCATGGAGAAGAGGGAATAGGCAGCCAGGGATGTGAGCAAGGGCACAGGGGAAGAGCTGGAGACACTGAAAGCCAGAGGGAAACTCAGGATACTAATAATATTAATGACTGCAGACATGCTGCAGTGAGTTCCTCATCTGTCCCAGTGTAAGGTCAAAATAATCTGCTCATTAACACAAGGTTAATAATTGCCTTGTTTCAGGGCAGGTTTGCTGTGAGAGCTGAGGCACCACAGCTGTTCTGTGTAGGGCTGATGACAGAGGTCAGCTCTGGGAGGACAAATGGGCTGTCAGCAAGGCAGATCTGCAAGGACACAGAAGCTCAGAGCTGGAAGGGACCTGCCAGGACCATCAGAGCTCCTGGCCCTGCACAGGGCACCCCAGGAGTCACAACACGTGTCTGACAGCATTGTCCAGACACCCCAGGAGCTCAGATGGGCTTGGTGCTGAGCCCACTCCCCTGGGGAGGCTCTTCAGTGCCCAACCACCCTCTGGGTGAAAAAAATGTCCTTGATATCCGACCTAAACCTCCACTCAGTCAGCTCCAGCCTTTTCCTCAAGTCCTGTCACTGTCGTGAGGGTGAAGAGCTGGACACCTGCCCTCAGTGCCCCTCAGGAGGAGGGAGCAGAGCACAATGAGATCTGACCCCAGGGTCCTCTCCTCCAGGCCTACAGAACTCCACAATTTCAAGAAACTTCTCCATTGGAGTAGCACCTATGGTCACAAATTATGTCACTGTCCAATGGAGGGCTCAGAGGTGATGAGAATCCTCTTGTGAGGCCAGGCTGAGGTAGCTGGGGCTGGTCAGCCTCCAGAACACTGAGAGGGGACCTTATCCCCATGTAAAAGAATCTGCAGGCAGGTTGTCAGTGGTGAAGAGAGACAGGGAAGACTGATTTGGTGATCAGCATCTGATTTTATTGTGGGATACAAACACTTCTCTACTATTTAGGGAGGCTAGTCATGTTTTACTACAGTGATTTGGTTAATATTCACATAAATATAGATTTTAAACATCTCTTGCTTGCAGAAGTCTGATGTCATTTGCTTTTTCCTGCAAACCCATCTGTTCTGATCTTCTTGCAATCTTGATTTAATCCTCAAAGTTCTGTTATTCCCACATTATCCTGTTATCAAAGCTCTTGTGCTAAGCAGGACCAAAGTTCATAATCTCTCTTGTGTCCCCCAATATCCCAACAGGTGGTTGTGTACAGGGCGTTCCCCCCACAAGCTTCTCTACTATTTCGGGAGGCTAATAATGTTCTACTACAGTGATTGGGTTAATAATCACATAAACAAATATAGATTTTAAATATCTCTTGCTTGCAGAAGTCTGATGTCATGTGCTTTTTCCTGCAAACCCATCTGTTCTGATCTTCTTGCAATCTTGATTTAATCCTCAAAGTTCTGTTATTCTCATGTTATCCTATTATCAAAGCTCCTGTGCTAAGCAGGCCCAAAGTTCATAATCTGTCTTGTGTCCCCAGCATCCCAACAGAAGGTTGTGTACAGGGCATTCCCCCCACAAGAACTTATCTCTTGTTTGTCAGATAAATCAAACAAATTCTCCTATAGAGAGATACTTTGGGCCTGTGGTTATTGGTTATTTTGGGGTTAATATGGTCTAGCATCTCCCAGCTGCCCAAAACCACCTTCTGTTGGAATTCATGTCCTTAACTTTCCAATATCATTTCAGTTTTGAAGATTTAACATAAATAATTTTATTAACAGTTACAGAGCTTTACAGTGGTTAGGTTCTTCAAATGCCTAGACTTGGTCTAACATGTGTAAACAATTTCTCTAAAAGAAATGTCTTTGAGGCAGTGGGGCAGGAATGCAATTTTGCACACCTCTTTTTTTTTCCAATAACAATCTCAGAATTAATAATCAGTACTCATTAATTTTCTGGGCTCCACATTATAGCCTGAATTATGTCCTCTCCTTTCCCCAAAGAAATTTACTAAACATTTTCAGGAAATAAGTGCAAACAGATGAAAACTTATTCTTTTCAGTTCTTTCAGTAAAATCAGGCTCCTGAATATTACTCTTCTGTTCAAAAAGTCAGAAGTATGTAAAACACAATTTTAAAGTTTCAGAAAAAGAAAAAGAAAAAGAAAAAGAAAAAGAAAAAGAAAATGTTTATTTAGTTAAGAATTTCTTAAGTATGTGGAAGAAGTTTCCTTCCAAAATGTTAACATATCTTCTAACACTCCCTCTTACAGCTGAAAATCTCCACTCTTCTCCCTCTTTCCTTCCAAAAGCTGAAGTGTATCTGGAAATTCATTTCACTGAACAGAATTTAGAGTGAAAAATACCAGAAACAAACACCTGAAACACCCCAAATATTCCATTTCATTTCCACAGTAAATTCGTTTTTCTCCATTTTTTCTTCAGGGCTCCTTTCACCTCCTTATTCCTCAAGCTGTAAATGATGGGATTCAATAAAGGAGTCAGCACAGAATAAGAAAGTGAGAGGAATTTATCCACAGATGCACAGTAGGTGGATTTTGGCCTCAGATACACAGAGCCTGCAGTGCCATAAAACAGAGTCACAACCAGGAGGTGTGAGGAGCAAGTGGAAAACGCTTTCTGCTGGCTCTCAGCTGATGCCATGCGAAGAATTGTGGAAATTATATGAATATAAGAATAAATTATCAGTAAGAAAGGGCTGAGAATAGCAAAGACAGCCACCACAATGACCTGGAGCTCTCTTGGGAAGGTGTTGCCACAGAGCAGGTCCAGCAGGGGCTGAATCTCACAGAAGAAGTGGTCGATGGCAGAGCCACACAAGGGTGAGCTGAAGGTTATGAGGGTGTGAATTAAGCCCACAGCAGCCCCACAAATGTAACTCCCAGCAACCAGGCTCCTGCAGACCCTGCTGCTCATGATAATTGTGTAATGCAAGGGGTGGCAAACTGCAAAATAACGATCGAGGGACATGGCAGCCAAGAGAAAACATTCAGCCACCCCGAAGAAAAGGAAGGAAAACATTTGCATTGCACATCTTGTCCTGGAAATACTTACTGTTCCCACCATCAGGTTCTCCAGAATGGTTGGGATAATGACTGATAAATAGCAGATATCCAAACAGGACAGCTGAGTGAGGAAGAAATACATCGGGGTGTGAAGGGTGTGATCAGTGTTTATTGTGAAAGCTATCACTGTGTTAGCCATCAAGGTGAGAACATAAAGAGATAATAAAACTACAAAGAGCAAAGGGTGCAAATGAGACATTCCAGAAAAACCCAGGAGTCTGAATTCACTCAGTCCACTGAGGTTCCCAAGGATCATCCTTCTTTGGTGCCTTGTAGAACTCTCTTTGTTTTAGATGAAGCTGCAAACAGCCAGGCAAATCTGCAATCAAAAACAACTCCCTGCTTGAACAGACAAAAGGATGACTGGAATTTATGTGAAATGATCTTCTGAACAGTTTTTAAAAAAGTCTAAAGAAAATAAGGCAGCCTTATGCCTTTATTTTTGTCTCTATTTTTGACAGACTCTTCTTTCATAGCATTGCCTTCAAAGCTTGCATATTCACTACTGTCTTCAAATGCTCAGCTAGCATTTTTACCCTGTAGAAAAAGAAAAAAAAATATGGCAGATATCTTTTTATAGACTAATCAGTTCAAGTGCCAAAATCATCAGTAGCAATATTTGAATAAAACAAAGGTAATTTCTCTGTTACCTGTTGTGTAGTGTGGTGGAAGACGAGGAAGGGAAAAAACCCCCTATGAGATCTGCAGAAAAGCTTTAAACTCTGAGCACTCTGCAGTGAAGCAGAAGAGAGGCTTTTCCACAGCTCTTTATCCTCTATTTATATGTATTTATAAAGTCCACTGAGACTGGCTAGTGCTGATTGGAGCAATAAGGAATAGTTGTTAGAGGGTGGATAAACATGATGCATGTGTTTGAGTTGACTCACAGCACCTCTAGTTGCACATAGCTTGGAAAGCATTTCTATATACACCCAGATATCTACAGAAATATCAAGATCTGGTTTTACTTTGCAGTAATTACTATTACTTCATAATGCAGCCAAATTAATGACAGAGTTGCCACACAGGCTTACAATACTCCTGCTTTCTCAATAAAATTTGAAGGTGAAGCAAAGATGCAGTCCACATTCATCTGGGGATAAGGGACAAAATATTCACTCATTAAAAATCTTAATTTTTATTGTGTCCTATTAAAAAATCTTTTTTATTTAGCTGTTGTTTGGTTTATTGTGTGGCTTCTTATTCAGATCCATCAGCAACCCAACATTGTCTCTCTCACCACCATGCCCCTTTCAAGGCCAAACAGATTGATTAAAAGTTGAATTACTGGCTGATACTCACATTTCCAGTGTGAAGACATCTCATTCACTCTGATCCTTTCTCCCCTGGCTGTAGGACTGTATTTGCCACTTTTATCCTTAGTAACTGATCTGGAGTGGCCTCTGCATCACATCATATCCTGTGAACAGCAGAAAGTGATTTTGAAGGGAAAAACCACCTATTGTGATGTGGTTTTTATATGGTGACAGGTTGAAAGTACAGTATCTTTGTTTAATTAAATAGAAATTATTATCCACAGAGGAAAATCTCTGAGAAATCTGAAGGACCTATCTGTGATGGTATGATCTATTCTCCCATAGGAGACCTTTCCTGCACCATTAATTAGAAAATAATAAAACCAGAGTTAGACATGAGTTATGCACATGTTCTCCTCCTGCAAAACCTTTAAAGTGATTTTCCTGTTTCTCTTTGTAGTTTGTCTCCACATCAAATTTTTATCCCTTCATTCAGGCAAGATCAGGCCCAAGACCACAAAAGGTCAAAACATAACAGATTAAAATAGATATGCAAGTGCTCTGTAGGTCTTTCTTTGGGGTTTGTTCTAACAGGAGAACCAGAGAAAGAGTTGTGCTGTA
This sequence comes from Passer montanus, assembly GCF_014805655.1. Classification (NCBI taxonomy): domain Eukaryota; kingdom Metazoa; phylum Chordata; class Aves; order Passeriformes; family Passeridae; genus Passer; species Passer montanus. Next base: position 65,045 of record NW_024358389.1, read on the forward strand.
CCTAAACAGTGAGAAGAAAATGACTGACTCCTCCAACTGCAGCAGTCAATACCCACCAGACTCTTTTCCTCTGGGAACACAGATAGAAATACTTGAGATTTGTGATGTGGCTTTTCCAAAAGCATTAACCACAGATTTCTCCTACTGGCAGGTGAGCTACTTTATTTTATTTCATTCTTCTGTCTCTTCTTCCAGATGTTATTGTCCTCTGGCACTTACACAGGTAGGAGTTCTCTTTCAGGCAGACTTACAGCCTAGAAAGTAAAGTAAAAATGAAAGTAAAAAACTGATTATTGGAATAGAAGATCAATACCAAGATATTGTTGTATTCTCGAAAAAAACCTGCTACACCTGAAACATGCCTAGGATAAATGTTATTTCCTGGGGTACAATCTATATTATTTAGTCATTTTTGCGTGGCACTGTGGTGAATATGTGGAATTATCTGTGTTCAGTAGGTAATTCTTTCGTGGTATGGACCCCATCCAGAGAATGATTGCCTGGACTCAGATATTAAACTGTGGTTTAGGGTTATTCATCAAATCTCTCTATTCTCCATGTGTGTTGGGAGTGCAGACAACTTCCTCCCATGGGATTAAAGATGGCAAAGCAAATATATTTATATAATAAAATGAAATATTTATTTAAATTTATTGCAATGATTAAGCAGAATTAACTTGATCAGAATTGTTTGCTACATAGCATAGGTAGCCATAACTACTAATATAGTATAGTGCACTAGTTTTGAAGGAATAGAGAAGCAATTATATTAAATCTAGCAAAACAGTTATTAAATAGAGATCGATGTTACCCATGCAACAACCATGAGCAAACCTATTTTGTTGAGCCTTGAGAAGTGACCTCAAGGGGCTTCCCTACTCAAGAGAGGGATCTTCACACACCTTAGGGAGGGATGCTAGAAGTTCTCACCATGCAAAAGTGGGACTGCCCTTCTACAGCATGATTGTCTGCCAGTCTGATACATTTTTAGATTTTGTTTTGTCAGGTTTATTCAGTAAAATATGCTTTGCTGCTGAAAAAGATGTTAGAAGCTCTTTGGTTTCTTCCATGTGAAGGCCGGGATATCCCTGCTCCTCCTGCCCTCAGATCAGGGAATGTCTGTTTCCATGGTGTTGGAAATGATAGAACTTTACAAATACCTCTTCCAGCTAATTGTTTTAACTAAATTTTCTAATTACTTCTTTTAATTAATCATAAGCAGTGTAATTTTCCACTCTGTCATATGCCACTGTAGCCAACATTCAGCAAAGGTTTGTCATAAGCTGCTACAGTGGGAGCACAGCTTGGGAAAATTCCTGAAGATTTAAGTTTAAAACAACTGTAATCAACTTTGATATGCTTCAATGGTCTCATACCTGGAAGAGGGATTTATTGCTGAAGTTGGACACAAGGAATGCAGAATTTATGAGCCATGAGGCCATTGTTCAGAACCCTAAGATAAACAGGGAACTAACAAAGACAATTCAGCAGTTGCACTGTAATCCCATTGTCCTGGTTTCAGCTAGGGTAGAGTTAATGTCTTCTTTAATTTCTTCTTTAGCTGCGGTTTGGATTTGGAATGAGAATGGTGTTGATAATACACTGAAGTTTTAGGTTTTGCAAAGTCATATTTATCCTGAGTCAAGGACTTTTTGTTTCCTCATCTTCTGCTCTGCCAGTGAGGAGGTTCCCAAAAGAAACTGGGAGAGAACCCAGCTGGGACAGGTGACCTGACCTGCCCAAAGGGACACCCACACCCTAGAACATCATGCCTGGAATTTGAACTGGGAGGAGCTGCCCAGAAGGGCAGCTGATCTTAGTTTGGGAAGGGGGCTCTGGCATCAGGTGGTGTGCAATTGCATTGTACATCACTTGTTTGGTCCCTTTTCATTATCATTATTAAGTACTGCCATTGTTGTACTTGACTTTATTTTCAGATATTAAACTGTTCTTAATTCAACAGACAAGTTTTACTTCAAATCTCCTCCCCTTTCCACCAGTGTGGGGGGGAAGAAGAGGTGGTTGAGCAAGCAGCTGCGTGGTGCTTAATTTCCATCTGGGTTTAAAACACGAGACCTCTTTCTATCTGGGAAAAAGATAATAAAAAGACTGAAAATATGGACTAATTAGCATGACAAGCAAGAAGTCAATAACCAATAGAAGACAGAAAACTAATTAATGAAGAGCATTATGCAATTTACAGCCAATAAACATTAATTTCTTGGTTTGCTAAAATGTATGAATAATGCAAAGTTTTGAAAGAGCATGTGCATGTTTAGAGGAGCACTGTAATAATGTGCTTTCTGATACTAAAAGTAGCATTAGAAAGCTTAATTTATCCTGATGTTTTCTGTGACAGTGGTGGGTAGTTTGGTCAAGCTGCTCTCAGTGTCCTTCAACACTAAAAACAGGAGATCCTCCTTGCTCAATTCCTGGTAAGGTGTAAGCAGCTGGAGCTGCTGTGTCCCTGCTCAGGCAGAGTGTCCTGCTCCAGCTGGCACCCCTGACTGACAGCCCATCCCTCCAGACTGTAAAAGCCCTGTCCCACTCTTTAACACGACACACTTTAACCCCCCCTTCTCAGTGTGGAGATTTCTCCCTTGAGTGGGAACACCCAGCAAGGTTTCACTTTGAGACTGAGAAAAAGAGACTTGCTCAGGGCTGTTGGCAAGGGTGAGTAATGTCAGTCTCTACTTAACATTCATTTTTCTACCTTTAATATAATTGCTTCAATATTGCCTCCAAATACTAAGCTATATTAGTAACAATAACTATCTACACTGCGGAATAAAGAATTCTAATTAAAACCTTTTAGTCTAGCCATTAGAATCATCATCATCCATTTAAATAAATCATTCCCTCATGTTTGAGAAGGCGTGTAGAAAACAAGGACACCTTTGCTAAAAAACGCAGCGCTAATCTTCCATTATGCTTCAGCCAGGGCCACAGTCTGACTGCAGCACTCCCAGGGTGCTCTGAGTGCTTGTCTGACACACATCTCTGGGGTGTGGAAACCCTCCTCTTCCTCGCTGAAGGCTGGTGGGCTGTGCACAGCACAAAGCGGCTGCGGAGATCATAGCCCGTCTGTGGGGATCTCCTCTGCTCCCTCTGCTTGGGAGCCTTGAGCACAGGAACCTCCTTCAAGCAGGTGTTGGAGGGCCCTGAGGCTGTGTTATCCACTGGGGCTTTGTCACAACGTGGAGGACTCGTTCTCCCCCTGTTCTTCTTGCCCAGAGAGGGGTGGAGGGCGCGCTGCACAGAGCGGCTGCGGAGGTCACAGCCCCACCGCGGCGATCTCCTCTGCTCCCTCCACCTTGGTGGGGCTTGCTCTCCATCAACCTTGAGTACGGCAGCCTGCTTCAAGCTGGTGTTGGAGGGCTCTGGAGCTGCTCTGTGGGCAGGGGTTTGGTCATGACACGGAGAATTTGTTGTCTGCCTCCTCCTCCTCGGTGAGGGCTTGTGGTCGGTGTGCTGCACAAAGCGGCTGCGGAGGTTGTAGCCGCCCCGCATGGATCTCCTCATCTCTCTCTGCAGGGCTTGCTCCAGAGCAGCCCTGGGGGCACCAGTCCTCTGCAGGCTGCTCTTGGAAGGCCCTGGAGCTGCACCATCGCTGGGAGAATGGCCAGAACTGGGAGGGCCCGTTCTCCTCCCTGTGGAGTGGTCACAGTCCGTGGTGTCCACAACGCAGCTGCGGCCATCCCTGCGCCACAGCGGGGATCTGCTCCAGGCCTGCTCCCTGCCAGCATCTTCCACATCCACGTCCTGCAAAGACAGCTGTGGAGAGTTCCTGCCCTCCTCTCCTGAAAGGGCCAGAGTCAGTGGGGAACCCCCAGAAGTTCTGGGAGGGGACATTTCAGAGCCTCCCAAAGGCTCTTCTGGAGGGCTGCCAAGGCCAAAGGTGCACAAATGGGATGGATCCAGGTGGGATGTTTGAGAGGAAGAATGCTACCAGGTTGGAGGGGAAAAGGAGGAATGCTGAGATCCTAGAGAGAAATCCACTGCTCCTCTGGTGCCCTGACCCTCCTTCCCAGAGTTACCTTCTTCCTGCCAGGCAAACCCTGAGGGCCAATAGAAGCCACCTTCTTGCTGCTGCCGGCCCAGTGACTGAGGAAGGAAGGGACATATGGTGGTGTCAGCGAGGAAGAAGCCCTTTCTCCAATCTTCAGATCACAGCATCTGGAGAAAAAAAGAGTGATCTCACTTTAGGGTTGTTGTTGTAGCTTCCTCTGGGGTTCAGTCGTTTTCTTGGAGAGGTTTCTACAACAGAGAGAAGACTTCATCAAGGCCACTAATGGAAATTTCAGCTAGAATCTTCCCACCCAGTCTGCTCCTGTCCCAGCAAAACTTCATTTTTGTACCTTCTACAGACTCCATTTCATAAATTCACAGACTTGTCTGGGTTGGAAGGAACGTTAAAGCTCATTTTGTTCCACCCCCCTGTCATGGGCAGGAATACCTTACAATAGACCAGGTTTTTCCAAGCCCTGTCCAACCTGGCCTTGAACACTTCCAGGGATGGGGCACCCACAGATACTTTGGGCAGCCTGTTCCATTGTTTCACCACCCTTACACTGAAGCATTTCTTCCTAATACCTAATGTAAACCTGCCCTGGGTCAGCTGAAAACTGATAGCCTTCATCCTGTCCCTTCCTGGTAAAAGAGTCCCTCCCCATCTTTCCTGGCAGACCCCTTTAAGTTCTCTTGCTCTTCTTTACATCAGTCCAGCATCAGAGAGCAGACAAACAGCAGGTTACATCAGGGCAGCAGCCTGAAGGACAGACATGGGTTTCACGGCACTGAATGGTGCAGGTAGTAATTGCATTCAGTGAGGAAAAACACTCTGGAGTATGAGAAGAAAAACCATAAACAGGGAAAAGGAAACCTCCTCTGAACACATCTGAATGCTGGTTATTACCTGGCATAAAACAGCAGGTAGGCTTGCTGCCTGAGAGCTGTGTCAATGCAACGGAGCTCCACAGACTCATCATCCATCTGGTACCACAGCCCATTGCTGGCCTGGGAAAAAATGGAAAAAAAGGCAAGGACCTCTGCATGGTTTCTCTCCAAAAACACAGGCAGAAAACTACCAAAGAGTATGTCAAAACAAATCCAGTCTGTGGCATTCACATTTTATGGAAAAATCCCTTCGCCCAGGATTTTTCTCCTGGGAAACTGAGAAGCCTCAGAAAAAAAGGAAAACAATAATTATCTGATTTGCATCTCCTGTATTTTGCTCCTTTGGAATGTGTTTGGAGATTGTTTACCAACAGGTGGTTGTTTCATTGGATTCTGGTGTGAGTTGTTTTGACTCAATGACCAATTGGGGCCAAGATGTGTCTGGACTCTGGAGAGAGTCACGAGTTTTCATTATTATCTTTTTAGCATTCTGTAAGAATCCTTTCAGTATAGTATAGTATAGTATTTTTTAATATAATATATTATCATAAAATAATAAATTAGCCTTCTGAGAACATGGAGTCAGATTCATCATTCCTTCCTTCATCTGGGGGCAACGCCAATACAAGTCCAGTCCAGCCCCTAAGGAGACCTTCTGCCCCAAAACCTTGGCTGTCAGTACCACTGATGGGAAAGTTTATTGGGAAGGAAGGAAGTTGCTGCTTACCTTTGTGTAGCAGAAATAGTGTCCTCCATGGCAGCTGGCCCCACTGTGCACCAGGACAGCATACAAGGAGTACTGGAGGGGTTCTCCATCTGCCTGGGACATGTACGGGCGAAGATCCAGGTACTCGGGGTACTCCACAACCTACAGAGACACCAGCAGGGCTCAGAAGGGACCCTGACCTGTGACACAGAACAGCCTGCCACCTCCAGGGGCCAGAGGTGTGTAAATACATCTTTGGGGCTCATGAACAGCTGGTTTTCCATAAACACATGCAATGGTTTGGGCGGCAGGAAATTGTTCTTGGCCAAAGCAGCTCTTGGAGATGAGTGCTCGCCTGTCTTCCCAAGGGAATTTTTCTCTCCTATGGAGGGGTTTGATAGCTGGCTTGCAAGCAAAGCTGAGTTAATAAAAAAAAAATAACGATGATTTTTCAGTGTAAAAACTGTTTTAAAAAAGACTGGACATGACACTTGGTGCTATAGTCTAATTGAGGTGTTAGGGCATAGGTTGGACTTGATGATCTTAGAGGTCTCTTCCAACCTCATTATTCGGCAATTCTGTATTTATAGCAAGGAAGAAGAGAAAGTTGTTAGCATGGAAACAGGTTAGAAAAGATATATGAAAATTTTTGTAAGTTAGTCTATGTGTATAAGTAGATGTGTATACATGTTTTATTAAATTTCTGTAAAACTTTTGCCAATTATATTGACACGAATTGTTTTGCACCAATGAATATAATATATTGTGATATAATTAATTACTTAAAATCACACTCTATTAAGAGTATATCAGCTGGAAAACACGCAAATTTGTTTTTTTTTTTCTTTTTAAACCCTGATCATGTGTGTGTATGTCACTCTCCCCAGAAGGGAACAGGACTAACCCAACACAAGAGGCCTGTGCCAAGCTCAGGGAAATCTGCTCCAGGAAGAGAAAGCTGCACACCAGCTGTGCACACACCTTGCTGATCTTCCCACCGGTGAAACAGTCAAACCTTTTCAGGCACACAGTGAGAACCTTGGGTGCACGATGGACTGTGAACCTCTTGGAGGCAGCAACATTCTTCTTACACCTTGAAACCAAGCACAGAGCACAGTCTGAAATGCACCCAATCCTCCCCCAAGGCGGCCAGGCAACCTCTCCTGTCTCACACAGCTTTTGCTATTCTAAGGCTATTCCCTGCCATGTTTTAAAAAAGCTGCATCTCATTAGTGTGCAGTAAAACTCCACAAGATGACTTCTGCTCAATGGCATGCAGCCCCCGCACACAGGATTTTGTGTTAATATATTCACAGTAATCATCTTACTTGTTACAATTAAAGCAGTTATCACCATCCAGGTGCTCGGGTGCCACAAAGTCCTCCAGAGCTGCAGTGAGGGACGAGGCTGCCTGGAGGAGTGAGAAATGAGCACACCGAGCTGAGGAAATGCCCTCACCCCAAACATTTCCCAGGAGTGGAAAGAAAACCCCTGCAGCTGATGAGAAATGAGCACGCTGAGCTGCAGGAAATGCCCTCACCCCAAACATTTCCCCTGTAGCTGATGCTGAAGAGACCCACCATGAACCTGTGCAGAAGGAGGCACAAACAGAGTGTGATGCTGAACATTTCCCTGTGTCCCAGCAGCTCCTGGAGCCATCAAGAGCTCCGTCCATGCACCACTGCTCAAACTAATGCCACTGTGCAGGGGGACCAGTCGTGCAAACAATGCAACCCATCAGCCTGGCAGGCAGACAGGTGTGGTGGGAGGGCAAAGAGAATGAGGATGAGGATATGTCAAGGGTGCAGAGAGGATAATGCTGCTTGTCCAGCTTAAAAACATCACCTACAGAGAGACCAGTGCCACAGCCTGTCCATTCCCCTTCCCACCCACCACCAAGATCTCCTGTGTACACAGTCTACATTTTTAAGACAAATGTGTTGACTCTGGAAAGCTGCAGGGGCCTTGGGATGTCTTGAAGCACAACTGCAAAGCCTCTTACTTTGATATCCAAAGGCATATCCAGGAAGGCCTCATAGGAGTCAGAAACGGCTTCACAGCTGAAGCAGGTGACTGGAAGGAGAAATCCAAATGTTGAGCAATGGGAAGCTGACTGACACTGCCCATTTACACATTGCACCTGCCCCACCAGTCCCAGGACCAACTGTCAGGCACAGCAGACAGAAGGGCACAGGCAATGCCAAAGAGAGTAAATTTCACTGTCATATTTTATGGAAAAATCCTTTTGCCCAGGATTCTTCTCCTGGGAAGCTGAGAAGCCTCGGAGAAAAGGAAAACAACAATCCTCTGATTTACTTCTCCTGCGTTTTGCTCCTTTGGAATGTGTTTGGACATTGTTTACCAACAGGTGACTGTTTCATTGGTTCCATGTGAATTGTTTTGACTCATTGGCCAATCAGGGTCAAGCTATGTTGGACTCTGGAGACAGTCAGGAGTTTTCATTGTTGTCTTTTTAACCTTCTGTAAGTATCCTTTCTGGATTCTTTAGTATAGTCTAGTTTAGTATTCTTTAATATAATATAGTATCTGAAAATAATAAATTAGCCTTCTGAGAACATGGAGTCACATTCATCATTCCTTCCTTTGTCTGGGAACCCCGCAAATACAATAGGTAATAGCTGTGGAAACATACCTCTGGATCTCAGAAAGCCCCCAAATATTTGATAGACAATGGTAGTGGATTGAGAAGAGAGGTCCAAGCTGGAAACAAGTGTTAAGACAGAGCATTATCTCCTCTATGAGTTTTGCTTGGCCTGAAAGCCCAGGGTTTAGGTTTTCTCTTGATGGGAGCACATCAAGCAGCCCAAAGGGCTTAGAAAGTTGTGAGGGTAATTTGCTTGTGCTTACTCGTTGCTTGCACTCAGACAAGCTCTCTGCATGGCATTGACAGTACAGCACAAGAAGTCATGGGCATCTTCCTCCCTGCCAGGCTGAAAATGCTCTCCTATGCCTACGAAAGAAGAAGTTTGTCGTTCTCTCATACAAGGAGGGAAGAAAACCTGTCAAAGCACCTGGCATGACTCACGTCTGAAAACCTTGAGGACAGGCAAAGGCAGGATGGCACTGACAGGGGAATGCAAGACCTTGTTCACGTGAGCTTCCATGATGCACATCATGCAGAAACCTTGCTGGTGACCTGAAGAAGGACACAGGGAAGGTCCTGAAGTTAGCAAAATATCCACAGCAGTGGGGTACTCCTCCTCTTCCACTCCCACTCCAGTGCATTACTCCACTCCTCCCAATATCCCAGTGATCCCAGGGCATTTTAGAAAATGTTCTAAAGAGAAATTATAAACTGACAGTTTTCTGTGCAATAAGCCAAGAGGGTTTAACTTGCAGGAATAAAGACTTGGAGCTACAAAGAAGTGTCTTCATGAAGGGTAAGACAGCTGGGTAGGGCTTCTAGGCTTGAGCGCTCAAAGAACATGAAATCATGGGGCTGACAAAGGGCTGCTGTTCTCCCTAAATCTAATTCCAGGTTCTGGGAACCTCTGGGATTTGACGAACAGATTTTCAAGGAGATGTTGCTAAAAGCACTCACAGGCCTGGCTGTGCTCTCGGGACAGCAGGTAGTTGGCCAGCGGGGGGGTGTAGGTCAAGCACTGCAGCACAGAGTTGAGGAAGCACGTGTTGCCCACGTTGAAGAGCCCAGCCCCAGCCCTCTGTCTCTGCTGCCAGACCATGCAGATCTTCTCTGGTGGAAACAGGATCCTTTTTGGAGGAGCCATTCCCTCAGCAATGACTGCAGAGAAATTCCATTTGGAAAGAGATGAGTTAAAAAAAACATATTTAAACTTTGAGTTCTCCACACAAGCAGTCAGGACAATCAGCTCAAACCTTCAACTCAGTATTAAGGGAAGCCTAGCACTGCCTTTGAAATTTACTGCTTTGGAAAACTCTGCTCCCCTGCTTACTCTGCCAAGAGTCCAACAAACCCCAACTCTGATTTCTGGGCTCCGGGGGTACCTTCCTTTCTCACCAGAGTTGTAGACTGCATTATCAGGTCAAACTTTCCCTGATTGTAACTTATTGAAGGCAAGCAAGTACTGAACACAGAAGGGAACTCAAGGATGTCAGCGCTCTCTATGAGCAATCATATTTCAAAGTCTTGTACATAGTGACAAAGGACAGACAAAAGGTGTTCTCCTGTGACTAATCATAAACACCTGGGTCAGTCTGGCTGCTCTCAGGAAACATTCCAGAGCTCACTTTGGGTTGTGAGCACATCATTCTGGGATCTGACCACCAGTCATGTCAGTTGCCTGGGGGGATTCACAAAGTCCAAACCTGCCAGTGAAGCTGTTACTCACAGAAATCGTTCCCTGTTGTGGCCATTGCCTCTCTCAGGAGCAGAGGGCAAAGCTCTGGATGACCAAGGACATCAGGACATGCTCCAGAAAGAGATCTGTGTCAATCCCATCACCTGATTGCAAAGAAATTACTCTAGTTCACTAAATGTATAAAAACTCCAAATAAATACAACCAACAGAACAGCATTTGCCACCCAGAGTTTCAGTGGTGTGTGTGGTGCTTCAGAGCCAGCTACTGAGCTGCAGGCTCACACCTTTGGGATCAGTGACAGAGCCTGAGCTCACAGGAGGTTCAGAGGTCCCTCTGAAGTGCTCCAGTGCATGTTCCTTTCTCTGAGGAGTCCCTGCTCTGCTGCCACAGCATCCACAGCAGAGCTCTCTGGCTTTCCCACCTCCTCTGCAGGAGTGGCCAGCTTTCAGACACTAATTTAACCACTGCCTTTGCTGCTCTCCTTTTTCTGCCTCACTCCCTCCTGCAGCAGCCAAGGTGGGCTTTTTGCCATTCTGGGCTGAGCCCAGCCCCTCAGACTACAATCACCCCCTACTTACCTATCCTCGGCTATAGTAAAGAGAATCAGCAAATAAGAACTCTAGCCTTTATCTGGGCAGCCTAGAAGATATAAACCAGCCTAGACTTTTATCCCATAACTCCTTCCTCTATGATCTATCTCAAGAATCAAATCATAATTACCTTAGAGAGGATGACAGCTGAGGAGGACAGTAAACCATAAATTTGTTTAAAAGGCAGGCACATGAGTAGCAAAGGAAGAAGCTGAGTTATCCTGAAGGCCAGCACCTCCATTAGCCTGCCTTCAGGATAGCCAGCATTGGGCAGGTGAGGTCACAATCACTGGAGAGGTGCCACATCTCTGCCCCTCTGTGACACATGATGTGGCCTCCCCTTGAGGCCACAGAACCAAATGGTTCCTGGGCAGAGGAACTGCCCAGGGCTGCTCTTACAGGTGGAAATCACTGGGACTCCCCTGTGCTGCTGATGAAGAGGGGTTCACAGGCTGGCAGAGCTGCCACTCCTTCCCCAAACCCCAGAGCTCAACGAGCACAGGGCTGCCCAGAGCTGGCAAAGCCTGGCCACAGCTCTGCCTGGCACACAGGCTGCTGGGCATTTCTGTTCCACTGTGACACTCATGTGGCAAAGCACCCAAGCTCTCACGGGGTCATTTCCAGCGAGTTTTATCTGCCCTCAAGGCTGACCTGGACCTGCAGAGCCTGAGCTGGGTGAACTTGGCTGCCAGGCCCCCACCCAGCTGCTGCCTCTCCTGGGCAGCTTTTTAGCAGCCCCCCATTGACTCCTTCCTCCAGCTTGGTTAGGCTGGGTTTGATCAGACGCAGCTTTAGGCAGATTCCCACTCAGGGCAGCTGGAGGCAGTTTTGTTCCTGCTGCACTTGACCCACGAGGCCTGGAGTTCTGAGCAGCAGGCAGCTGCTGTTCCTCGTGCTCCAAGGAAGCAGCTGGCTGCTATTCACCCCTGACGCCTTCAGATTTTAGCTTTTATATTTTTCATCTATTTGTAATCCTGCAGTTCTTTCCTCTGTAACTCTAAATTCCATATTCAGTGTGAGCTGCTGCTTTCCCATTCTGGGCAGACAAAACAATTCCTCCCCAGGCCTGGGAATCCAGGACACCTCAGGGCTCAAGAGATGGAAACAAAAGTTTGAGTTGTGGGGAGCAAACTGGGAGTAAATTACTTCATTACCTGAAGGTATAATTGGAAGATAAACCCCCAATATGCAAATGGACCAAACTTATAAAAATATAAAAATCCACGACCCACGGTCCATTTTTGGGTGTAGCCCCTGGGGGAACTTCATCTGCCCAAAATGTACCTGAAGGCCCTTCAATAAATAGAACCACTTTTTATTCCCTTAATTTTGTTTGGCCTCTGTGTTTAGGTAGTCCCAAAAGGCATCACCCCCACCTGAACTGGCTGCTTTGGTCCCTGCCCAGCCTGGGCCACCAAGTTTCACCAAGTTCTGTCACAAGGCCATGAAAGCAAGGATGGATTTTTGGAGATCAGGGCCCAGCAAACACCCTCCTGTGGGGAGAGTCTGAGGCACAGGCAGGAGGAACAGAACCACCCCAGCACTGCTGCAATTTATTCCTTTTGCATTTGTGCTCATTTAGCAATTAGGTTTTCCTTCTCATTTCCACCTAGGCAATAATTGCCTTTTTCCCCTGCAATCCTCACAGCAGCCTCAGATCAGGATCCAAGATCTGACCACAGGGAACAGTCTGAGATTTACACAACTCTGCTCAGGAGTGCTGTACAGCAGTCAGGGCTCTGTAAACAGAGAGGGGCACTGAGGAACTCCAGTGGAGGCAATTAATGATGGCACTTCTGATCACTGCCTGTCCCCTGCTCATAGGGCGGCATGACAGCTTTTAATTTAAAAATTTTGAACAAATTTTAATTAACTTTTAAATAAATATCTAATTAATATAAATTTAAACAATTTATTTTTAAAATTTATATTCATTTAAAAAATAATATATTATTAGTAGTATTGTTATATATGTGTTAATATATATTAGTAAATATTATTAGTATATTAATCATAAGCAGCATATTAGTTTTAAACCACTTTTAGCCAGCATTTAGCAAAGCTTGTCATAAGCTGCTATTTTGGGAACAAAGTTTGGAAAAATTACTGGAAAAATTACTGACACTCTAAAGTTTTGCTGAACTAACCTTGACATGCCTCAATGAACAAAGTCTGGAGAGAGACAGAAATATATTGCTGAAATTGGACACAATGAGTGCAGAATTTATAGGTCACAAGGACATTTTGCAGAAACCAGAAGATAAAGAAGAGACTAACAAAGACCATTCAGTACACCACAGAAAACTCTCTACTGTGTTGTGGTTGTTGTATCCATATGGCCAGCCAAGGATGAGATTTTCCCCAGGCTGCAGAGGGTCCAGGTGATGGGGCACTGTAACAAAACTGCTCCCAGCAAAGGTTTGTTCTGATCCCTCTGAGCTGGGGGGAAGCTGCAGCTTCAGGGGAGGGAGGTCTGCTTTCTGCACTTCATTTTGATGCCTCCTCAAAACCACTGCAGATTTAGATAAAAATCAAAGGGTAAGTGCCCAAGAAGGTGTCCTGAGTGCCTTAAACAAAACAGACTTTGGATCCTGATTGCTCCCTAAAGGAGGGAGAACCTGGGTGTCCCTGTGCTCCCTTTGAGGAACCTGGGTGTCCCTCTGCTCCATTGGGAACCTGGGTGTCCCTCTGCTCCCTCAAGGGAATCTGGGTGTCCCTGTGCTCCCTTTGAGGAACTTGGGTGTCCCTCTGCTCCATTGGGAGAACCCAGGTGTCCCTCTGCTCCCTCAGGGGCAGCCTTTGGAGTGACTTTCCCTTTGTGCCAGATTTGTCTGCCCATGGTGTCATTTTGCAGGCACGGGACCCCTTTTGCCTTGCATGACCTTCAAGTTCCCTTCCAGCCCAAATCATTCTGTGGTTCCCCGAGGCCATGGCCTTTCCCTGTCCTCTGAGGACACCGTGCCCAGAACCTGGAACCACCCACTCTGTGACATCAGCCCCAGGGCTGCAGGTGCCATGGGCAATGCAGTGCTGCAGGCACTCGGCTCGGAGGCTGCACTGCAAGAGACAAGCCTTTGTTTCCTGGCAGTGATGAACCTGCTGTACCTCCTCATCCTGCTGGCTGTGTACAGACCTGCACATGGCACCTGGGACAACTGCAAGTATGGTCCCAGGCTCTGTCCCCCGTTGTCACACCCCAAACCCCATGTGGGAGGGAGCAGAAGGAGCCAGCAGGAGCAGCAACAGCTGCTGGGCAGGGCAGGAATCACAGAATCACTGGGTTGGAAGAGACCTTCAAGATCATCAAGTCCAACCCACTCCCCTCAACTAAAGTCTGGCACCCATTTCCACATCCAGGCTTTGTTAAACACATCCAGGGATGGTGACTCCACCACCTCCCTGGGCAGAACATTCCAGTACTTTGTCACTCTAATGACTTTGTGCTTCCAGAGGGACCTGTGGGCAGCGGCCCATGGCTTCTGACTTCAACTCCATAGCTGCTGACTACAGAATGATGACTGGTGCAGGTGCCCTGCCGGGGGCCTGGCCCTGGATTGTCAGCATCCAGGACCCCAGGAAAATAGGCACTGGCCATACGTGTGGAGGGTCCCTCATCAGCCCACAGTGGGTCCTCACAGCAGCCCACTGCTTCCTGCAGGCCAGGTAAGGAGGAGCAAGGAATGAGGGTATGCTCACAGCTGCCCAGCCTGCAGCACCACATGCTGCTCCCCTCCTGGTTCCCTGCAGTGTGCCCAGTGCCTTGGCACTGCAGAGCCCATCAGAAGGCTGGGCTCGTGCCACTGCTGCCCAGGAGCCTCCAGCATGGCATTCCTGCAGCCCAAGGCGTGCTAGGGCAGTCACACTCCTCATTGCTCTGCTTTCCTCTCTGCCTTGGGAAGCAGAAGGCAGGGAAGTGCTGAGCTGCCACAGTGATGCCTTTTTGAGACTACCTAAAAACAGGCCAGACGTACATACAACAGGCCAGATAAAAGTGGTTATATTTATTGAAGGGCCTTCAGGGGCATTTTGGGCAGACAAAGCCCCCCCAGGTGCTACACCCAAAAATGGACCACACATCACAGGTTTTCACACCTATAAGTTTGGTCCATTTGCATATTGGTGGTTAATCTTCCAATTATACCTTCAGGTAATGAAGTAATTTACCCCAGTTTGCTCCCCCAACTCACTTTTGTCTCCATCTCTGGGGCCTGAGGCAGTGAGGTGTCCTGGATTCCCAGGCCTGGAGAGGAGCTGTTGTGTCTGACAAGAATGGGAAAACAGTTCACACCATGTTGCCACATTTCTCTTGTCAGAGAAAAGCAAAACACAGTTCTTCCCAAGAATATTTCTGGGTTTCACATTCTCTGAACCTCAGAGAAAGAAAAAACAATTCTTATCTCATTTACTGCTCGTGTGTTGTTCACAAGTGGAATGCATCGTGGAAGATTGTTTGCCTGAAGGGAATTGATAGCTGGATTCTGGTGTTTTGATTCACTGACCAATTGGATCCTAGGTGTGTGTGTTGAGATTGTTGGCAGACAGTCACGAGATGCTGTGCAGTTGAGTGTTTGGCAGATTCAGTTTAGATGTAATGTAATAGAGATGTAATATAGTGTAGAATAATATAGTATGATAAAGTAATTATTTTGCCTTCTGATAAGATGGAGTTCTCCCGGACGTCAGGCAAAAACATCACCTATAACACTGTGTATGGAGTTTGAAATCATACATTAAGGAGCTGCAGGATTACAAATAGATGAAAAATACAAATAAAGCATCAACAGCACACAGCTCTGCTCCCTCTCAGCCCTCTCTCTGCCTTGCAGGAACGTCACCATGTGGCGTGTGCTGATCGGGGCCACCCAGCTGACCCATCTGGGCCCCGAGGCCCAGGTGCGCCACATCAAGCGGCTGCTGGCCCACCAGGAGTACACGGCTGACTCCCAGCAGAATGACATTGCCCTGCTGGAGCTGGACGAGCCCGTGGAGTGCAGTGACTACGTGCAGCTTGCCTGCGTGCCCAACGCCTCGCTCACGGTGTCCGAGCTGAAAAGCTGCTACATTGCTGGCTGGGGTTCTGCCAGTGCAAAAGGTGAGCTCCCAAAAAGGGTCCTGAGGGTGAGCTGGGCACACTGGAGGAATGGGCTGGGCTTCCAGACGGCAGAGATCAAAGTCAGGATATAGGATGTATGCCTCTGGAGAGATGGGCTTGGCCTGCTCTCCAAAGGCAGAAAGGACACAGCACTTCAGCAGCTGCTCCAGAGGCTAAGCCAAGCCCTAGGGAGAAATATGGGTCTCCTTGAGTCAGGTCTCATAAGCTCTTGGAGATGTATTTCACACCTAAGACAGCTCAGCTACCTTAGAAGGCATAAAATCAGCAGGATGGCGTCTGTGGTAGTGTTGGAAACAAAAAGGTTTTAATAAAAGGCAAAATAACAAACTCTTTACAGAGAAAAACTGATCCAGGTGCAAGAGGCCCTCCTGCCCCTGGTAAAACACCTCACAAAAGCGATTAGTTCCTTTGTTCTCTTCTTTTCCTAGTAAATTGCTCAGGCTGGACTGAGCATCCAATTAGCTATCCTTAAGTCTGAGGTGAAGTCCCCCAGGTCCTATGAGATGCTTTTTCACTTAACTGAGGAGAGAAACTTCTGGGCTTATTTCCATTTTAAGGGGACAAAGGGTAGTTTTGTCACTCCGTCAACAGGGGACACATTCCTCTACTAGGGAACGACTTCACCCGCAGACAGGGGAGTGGAAGTGGCAAGGAGCTGCTGGGTGCTCACTCCTTGCTGTGCTCCCAGCTCAGGGTGCCAGCGATGTCCTGCAGGAAGCCAAGGTCCGTCTCCTGGACATCCAGCTGGTGAACAACAGCCGCTGGTACGCCGGGACCATCCACACCCACAACCTGTGTGCTGGCTACCCACGGGGGGCCATGGACACCTGCCAGGTAGGAGTGCCAGCCCCCAGCAGTAAAGGTGCCCTGTCACCATGGGCTTTGCCTGGCAAATCACTTTTCCCCCACTGCTGGAGTTTCCTTGCCAAGTGCCCGTGTTCCCCAGACCTGCCCCTCTGCCCAGAAAGCCCATCCAGTGTTCCCAGCAGCCCAGAGGTCCAGATTCTGGATCATCCATGCTCTGCTTGTTCAGGATCACTGTGCAGATACAAGAGGGGGTCCTTGCAGACACCACCCTGATCCCAGCTAAGATTCTGGAGACTCCTAGAGTTCTGGAGACTCCAGCACCTGAGCAGAGCCTTTTTGTGCCATGAACACAGCTGGGCAGGGTCTGCAAGAAAAGCAAGCCTCTAGTGCTGAGAGCAGCCACCCAACAGCACCCTAATCCTCCCTCCTCTGTTGCAGGGTGACAGTGGAGGGCCTCTGGTGTGCAAAGACAACCGTGCCAGCTACTTCTGGCTTGTTGGAGTGACCAGCTGGGGAAAAGGCTGTGCCAGAACAAAACGGCCGGGAGTGTACACCTCCACTCAGTACTTCTACAACTGGATCCTGATCCAGATGGGCGTGTGCCCACCCGTAACAGCCACTTCAACACCAGAGTCAGCCTGCATCTCAAGCCCTCTTGAGCAGCCAGAGCCAACACCAACAGAATCAGGCTGCTCTACTCCCACTCCATATCCACAGTCAGTTGAAACAGAGACTCCAACAGCAGAGCCAAGCTTCAGCTCAATCTCCTTTGTAGAGCTAGAGCCAGAGGCAGAGGCAGAGGCAGAGCCAGAGCCAGAGCCAACACCAACAGAGCCAGGCTGCTCTACACCCAGCCCTCAATACCCAACTGCAGCAGCCACACCAGAGTCAGCCTGGACCTCAAACCCCTCTGAAGAGGCAGTGCCAACACAACCTCTCTTGCCCGCTCCACATCCGTACCAGATACTGGAGCAATTCTTAATTCAGGTGCACCAGATGCTGCAGAACCTCATGGGAAAAAAGGCAGGAGGAGAAGGATGAACAGGATCCAGTGCAGGCTGCAGTGGACCATGACCACTTCATACTGGGGCAGTGCCTGCTGATCCAAAGGCAGCCTCAGGGTCAAAGGTGTCCTCTGTCCTGCCCACCTTCCTCCTCTGCATGCACACAAATGCTAAAATTGATTTAGTTGTGGAAATAAAGTTGCCTATTGCCACTGTTAGCACGTGTTTGCAGTCCAGGCCAGTCTCCTGTGCAAAGCAAGGAGTCCCAAGCCAGGCACCAGCAAAACAAAGCTGTGATGGGAGAAGGGAACACAGCTCTTGAGGACAGCAGTTGGGAACATTGTTTTCTGCTGCCCATCAAGGGGATCCCTGGGTGTGGGACTTGAAACTGGGCTCTCTCTTGGCTCAGGAAATGTGGCATTCACATTTTCTGAAAAAATCCCTTCACCCAGGATTTTTCTCCTGGGAAGCTGAGAAGCCTCAGAGAAAAAGAAAACAATTCTTATCTCATTTGCTTGTCTTATATTTTGCTCCTTTGGAATGTGTTTGGACATTGTTTACCGACAGGTGATTGTTTCATTGGATTCTGGTGTGAGTTGTTTTGACTCATGGGCCAATTGGGGCCAAGTGGTGTCAGGACTCTGGAGAGAGTAATGAGTTTAAATTAGTATCTTTTTAGCCTTTTGTAAGTATCCTTTCTGTATTCTTTAGTATAGTATTCTTTAATATATGATAGTATAATAACGTGATAAATTAGCCTTCTGAGAACACGGAGTCAGATTCATCATTCCTGCCTTCATTGGGGCATTCCCTGCAAATACAATAAGGAGACACCATTCTAGAAAGACTCAAGGCTGAAGATTGGCCAGACAGGCTGAGGACGAGTTCTACAGCCAGGAGCAAGGATTTCTGAGCAGAGACAGACAGAAGAGCATTGTGCCACCCCCCATTGTGATAAATGAACTGTGCACAGCTCCCATGCAGACCCTGCTGGCACTCAGACTGACTGCACGTGTCAAACACACAAGGAATATTCTGGCAAGGTGCCTCATGTTCCCCTGCACTGAGCATCTTTACCACTCTTTGTCTAACCTAAACCTACCCCTAACCACTAATCTAACCCTAATCCTTTTATTTCTTAGTGCTGATTTTATCATCAAGTGTCAGCAGTGGGTGTGTAGTGTCAGTGTGCCTGTGTGGTTTTCTCTTTGGTTTGGGGTTTTGTGGGTGTTTTTTGTTGCAGTACTGCTTTTTGTCATTCTGTGGTAGTAGGGACAGGGTTGTAATGAGTGTTACACTGTAAAGAGCACTGGCCTAGAATGTGTTAATTCAACATTTTAGGTTATGTTTATTTATTCTGTATAGATCTATACTCACCCATCCTCCTTTTGTGAAGCGTTCTGGGGTCCAATTAGTTTTTCTGTAAGTTAATATTAATTGTCAGTGTGTCTAGAAATGAGGTTTAATTGTTTTATAAATGGCAGTGCAAAAAAAAATTGCCTCTAAATTGGATAACTCATTGAATTTGCATCATTGCTCATTAACAATTAATTAATACTATTTCTCTGCCCCACAGCAGAGGGGGAGTGTGCCCAAGGATGGGGCCTCATCTCCTGGAGCTGCTCTGCTGCCAACACACACATGCACATTCAAGTAAATAACACTTGAGACCTGAGGTGGATGTAATTTTATTTTACACTAATTTTGGCAGTTCTGGAGAGTAGAGAGAGTCATCATCATTTAAGACTTCATGCTGTCATCTAAGTACTCCATACAAATACAGCTGATAAATGAAAATACAGATTTTAGCACATATATATTGTTGAAATTCATGAGAACAGATAAACAACAACAAGCAGCACATCTTATCCCTGCATTAAATAGCATTTTCCTCTTTCCCACTGATCAAAAGCAAGAAATAGAGAGTTCTGCAAGCCAAGCTATTCCTAGCTTGCATACATCATTTTACCATCAAGGAACGCTTTGCCACACAATATGGCCACTGCCACCCCTTTTAAATTTGACTGAATTTTGTCCATGTAACGGGCAGAATTTGATCCTTCTGCTGGAGAGTGCTCTGGTGATGTATGCTGAGCTACTGAACACTGTTCACAAAACAGCAGGGTGTGTTTATAATTATTACCAACCAGGAAATACAAATCCCCTCTCACAGACAGAGGTGGATTGAGCTGAATAGCAATAAATATCAAATCTACAAAATTACTGAGAATCATATACAAATGGAAAAGGCAAATGTAATAAAATGAAAATTAGCAACATCAAAGACTACCATTCATTAGTAAAACTCTGAGATGTGTAATGACACAGCATTATTTAGCACTTAGCTTTTATTTATTTACTTACAATGTCTTCAAACTGAAATGTTATTTAGTTGCAGTATAAAACATGCCAAGAAGCTGAGCTACTGATCTCAAGTTTGCTTCACAGTGAGTGGTGATATGGCCATTAAATTCAGCATGTGACCCACCAAATCAAATGCTGAGGTCTAATTTTGGACAGGATAAAGATCCTCATGTTTAGGAGAGCTCATGTGGGCCAAATGACCCAAATGTTATTGCACACTGCTTCCTCCACCTGACTGACCATGGATGAGACGCTGGGAGCACACAGGGAGCGTGCCACAGTCACTGGGAGAGAAGGATGGACCAGGAAAGCCTCTTTCCAAAGTGACAACTGGACTGGGACTGAGCAGTCACATATTCCTCTTGTGTTCTGCTGTGCTGCCCATCAGGAGCAGTCCAGGACCTGAGCTGCACAAAACCAGGTTCCAGCTGCTGTTTCACCCTTCTTGCTTCCATCTCTGTGACTAAGGATGTGATCCTTGCTTTGTGAAAAAGCATCTGCATACAGAGAAGACAGGGTAGGTTTGCAATGAGCATGCTGACAAGCATCATCAGGGCAGGAATCTCTTTGGCATGACAGGGTAACCATACTGCCCCTCAAAGTCTTGTTATGGTACCTAGATTGGATCTGTACAGAACAATTACACAAAAAGGATCATTCTTCCTGAAAGCAGCAAAGCCAAGTTGTGACTTTACTGGAAACAACTCCTCCAGGGCAGCAGTCTCAAATGCACTTTTATCAGCAACAACTTCTGTTTCTCCAGCTCTTAGGAGAAGCAATCAGAGTTCAAAGTTTGGCAGGAAAATTATCCTCCAATTTCACCTCTAGAGCGCCCATACCTGGAAAATCCTTCTGTAGCTCGAGCTCACTGGTAGACTGAGTCAGAGCCTTGGCATTTAAGGCTTTCAGCTGCTTCCTGTTATCACTGTCTTCACCATCAGAGATGGGACTTATTTCTTGAATTTTCAAGAGATCTCCAGTACTGAAAGTCTTCTCTGTGTTACTGGAACTCATTCTCAGGGCTCTTGGAGGAAGGCCTTCCTTCCTCGAGCTGATCTTCTGAAGTTTAGCAGGGAGCTTGTTCTTCTCTCCTGGAACATCAGCACAGTCAAGAGGACAAACCTGCTCTCTTCTGCTTTTCTTATCCAAAGGACTATTCAAGAGAGATGACTGGGACAGGTTTTCTTCTTGCTCTTTAACACTGTAAGGAGGAGTGGGGACTTCAAAGGTGGCATGGAACTGAGAATAATCGACACGGAAAAAGCCATCTTCCAGAGACATGACTGGGAGGAACCTGTGACCCCACAGGACTTCATCTTCTGTGTATGAGGTCCTGGCTTGGCACGTCATTCCTGTGCAAATGGACAAGAGCATTCCAAGGTCAGCAAGCAGACTGGCACACGGAACCAGAAATACATGAGGCTGACAGAGAAAAATTAATTTCAGCCAGCAAACCAATGATTTTACAGGTTATAAAATGAGGGAGTTGCTCCTAGACAATCTTCTGATTGTCCAGTCAATGGAGTGCCTCTAATTGACTGACTAAATTTTTATGCAGACTTGCAACCAAGCCATGGCAAAATGTAAAATTAAAACAGTATTAGCTTGTGTGCTGGTTTCAGCTGGGACAGAATTAATTTTCTTCACCGTGTCTAGTATTGGAAGCAATTAGGTCATCCCAAAGTTTCCCTTTCCCAGCCTCAACAATCCTAATTTAGCTTTGAGAGATTAAGTAATACTGTTTCTTGGGAGAAGGAACTATTGCTTGGCAGAGGCTTACAGTGTGGGAAATGAATTTATAGAAAATTCTCAAAACAAGTTTCAAAAATTGGCCTTACAGAAAAGACTAGATACTTTACAGAAATAGAACTATTGTAGTAAGACCCACAAGGGGCAATTTTAGATGATTGGCTTTAAGGCATTTACAGTGTGGTGTAGCTAAAGCTGATAGGCCAAGAAATGCTTATAGTGTATTATAATTAGGAAATAGTTGGCTTCTGATTGGATGGTGTGAATTATAACATCTGTATTTCTCACCCTTTACACAAGACTGAAAATAGAATAAAAGTTGTTAAAACACCTCTCAGTTGCCCCATCTCTGAGTCAGAAAAGAGTATAATCCAACAGAATAAACATACATTAATAAGGTATGTATGTATTATTATTATTATTATTATAATCCAACCTTATATAAGAGTCTAATCCAACAGAATCCTTTGGCAAGGGTCAGGTGTTGGGGGAGACAATGCCAAATAAAAAACATAATCTTGCTGTAGGCTGTGCTACTTTTTCTCCCAACAGTATGTCAAGACAAAAGCTGTGCAGAGACACTGAAGCTCTTCCATGTTCAGACACAGGTGCCATTGTAAACTCATTGAAGATTTTATTCCACTTAGTGCAAAATACATCACTGGTAGTATGTACATGTGTGAACTCTCAGCTAAAATGTGTTCTAACCAAGCTGGCAAATCTGTTACCATGGCACCACAACAGCACTCACAATAATTTATGCAAATATCCCAGGTGAGCAGAACTTTAAGCCTTCCTCTCATGGCAGTCTCCAGAGGCAGAATTAGGAGTTAGTGAGCCCAAACTCTGATTTGCTCTCTGGTTACTGCAACATGGATTCTCAAGTGTCAAATGTCTCCCTTTAAATTTCCAGACAGGTAATTGCATTAAGGGAGGTTATGAATGCATGCTTATCTAAAATAAATGATTCAGTTGCAGGGTATGAGGCCTCTGCAGGGATCCAAAGATGCCACAGTCAACGTGAAAGAGCATTCTGCCCCAGTGGATTGTGTATTTGTGTGGAGAGCAATCAGACAGAGATGACTGCACACGGCTGCACCAAAGGGACACCCCTTTTCCAAGCAGGAATGAGGCATCTGCTAATCTTGTGGAAAGGATGAGAAAGCTCTCTGATTAATCAAAGTTTAACAAATCTCAGAAGAAGGAAGAAGATCAGAATGCTGCTGACCATACTGAATGATTTGGACTTTACAGTACTCAGGGATTGTTGATGAAGAGCTCCTCATATAACTGGAACCCATTTTCATGGGATTCATAAAAGAATTGACTCCTCAAAACAAAAGGCCACAAAATCAGCTGTCATCTGGACAACACCATACCCAAATTTAAATAAGAAACAAAACTCTCTCATGTTTGTCAAAACCACATATGCCTACAATCTCTGGGACTCTGTATTTGTGGATTTCTTACTCTGAATTCAATTCAGTGCAAGCTAGGCTGAAAGGAATTTTGCAGCATGGCAATTTTTACAGTTCAGCTTTCTTTCAGAGTGCTGATCCTTAAAACAGAAGCCTCATAAGAGCACTGAGCTGTTCCACAAAGAGTGGCAGGCTGTGTCCCTTGCTGGCCACGCTGGGAATTGGCAATGCAGAGGGGAAGGGGAAGGGAGGTCTCTATTGCCTGGTGAGAGCCCCTGAAGCTCTGCAGCACATGGCAGGATCTGCTGGAGCATCCAGCACTAACAGCTGCCTTGCTAAAAATATCAGCACTGAAAACAGAGACTAAAAATCAGAGTGTGCAGATTATTCAAAGTCTTACCAGTGGTCTCAACGATTCCCTCGAGGATGACGACGATTTCAAACTGCTCACTCCTCAGTGATCTTTGTGAGAGGCAGAAAAAGGGGCTCTCGGAGTTGATTTCATGGCAGATGGTTAAAGGGGAAACCAAAAACAGCTGGTCAGCTCCAGTTCCAAATCCAACATCCAGTTCACACTGGTCCAGTGGCAGAAATTCTCCCTCTGGTGTCTGTCTGGACTAAAGAGAAAATATGATTTATTAATCACTGTGGGAGGCAAAACATAATATCAATGCAATAAAGTTTAAATCTGCCTCTTGCAGGACATGATCAGCTACATGTGGTAGGTCTGGGGGCTTCAAAATGGAGATGTGAGTAATGCTAAATACTGTGAGGCTGCTTTGCAAGACCAGGTTTGACTTTTCTTATTATGCCAGTAGATCTCATCACCACCTACAAACTTTACTGTGACATATATATATATATATATATATATGTGTGTGTGTGTATATATATATTTATATTTTATAGGCTAAAATGTTATTAATATTAATAATATTATATTGTAATATATCATTAATACTATGTTAAAATATATTTTACATCTATTTAGTATCTAGTTATTTTTATATTTTTAATATATTTTTTTAATATACATTTATTTTTGACAAAAATATCATGTACCACACACTACATGCCTTGTAATGGATGTTTACCGTGAATACCATGTGGCAAAAATTCCCATTAATGAGACCAAAATCTGCAAGCTGGACACATTTTATTCTGTTGTTTGAATTCACCTTCCATTATTTTAGTATGTCACTAACATTTGTTTGGCACTGTGATGTACTAACTCAAAGGTAAACACCACAGGAATTGTACAGTGCATCTGGTAAGTGGCATTTTCACAAAACCACCTGAATTGACACTGATGATGCTCTCATCCCCTTCATGTACCACCTACTGCACACTGACCTTAACAAACTGACCTTATTATTAAACAAGTGCCTTATTCTTCTTCCCATCATTTCATGGGTCCAATAAAAATACTGATACAGTAGCTTCTCTCTACCTCACAGGGTTCCCTCCAAATTTTCCTGGTATTCAAAGTCTAACTAAAAATTACATCACTTGGCCAGGCAGCTCCTCATGTGATTGCTTTGAAGATCTCTGGTGGAAATTGCTCACCAAAATTAGCAGATTTGCACAGCTGATAAATAAATCCTATTTAAAATCTTTTCTGCTTATTGTTTGATTAAAAAGCACTTAGCTCTTCAAGAAGATGACTGCTGATTATAAATAAATAAATATTATTATAAGTTGTACTATCATAAAGGAATAAATAGATAGCATGAATTGTGTTGCATTTTGGAAACATTGTTCACTGAGAGCAAGCCAAAGGCAGCAGTTTTCCATCAACTCAGATCTGACGAGTGTTCTTTTAGAAAAGTTTCTGTCTTTAAAGCAAATCCCCACGCAAATAGTCTGTCTTTATATTGTCTCCCCTCTTCACAAGGACCTTAAAAATGCTGATTTTATAACTGCCTGGTATTTACTGGAGATTACACAACCAGCTAGGCAGCAGCTGGAGCACAGCTCATTATTAAATACAATCCATGATTTCATCTACCTGCTTGTTTTGCTACTGAGGAAGAAATATTCTTCCTGACTTAGTAATCAAGTTCTCCCCTGCACAGCAGGACAAGATTCAATTTCTCCTTTGCTGATGAAGACAGAGAAAATATCAGCTGATTGAGTGTGAGAGCATTTTCACAAATTATTTATGATCTGAAAGATAAAAGTGCTGTGAGATAAAAGCAATCAACACATACATAGCAGTCATGACAGTCTGTTACATGCAAAGGTGCAATCAGCCTGCTGCAAAAACATCTTTTCACTTTTCCTGCAGAGCTAAGCTGCTTTTGTTGCCTGGCTGCTGTTCCTGCAATGGTGCACAAATTGGTTGTCCAGGTATGATCTTTGCTCCAAGGTAAAAAACCTGTATGAGCCAACACCTAAATCTGAAATTGTCCCAAAGCTTCATCTAATACATCTGCCTAGACAGAAATAAGCAATTTTGCACAAGCTGTTGCCTGACTCAAGAACTGTTTGATCTACACACCATTTCTCTTTGTGGAAGAGTCTTCAATCAAATCCATTCAATAGTAAACAAATCCAGGCAGGATGATTAGAGGGAACAGATCTGGCAGAAAGCAGAAGGTTTTGTTTGAGGTATTCAGGATCTTACATGCAGGATTGATTTATGCAGGGCATGGAGGATTTTTAAACTTGTTTGTTGAATAAAAATAGGTTAACCTGAGTGAAGAGAGCTTAATAGCCCCAACAGGTTCAGCCTCCTAGCCAGTGACCTTTGTTTTATATCTACAGCTTTACTCAAAGGATCACAAAACAAGAAGACAGAGTGCTATAAAATGTCAAGAATAAGTCTGGAAGGAACACTTGTGACTCTTTATTTTGACCATCCACATAACACAGAGACAAGTAAATTCTGCGGATTAATACAAGTTGAACAAGGGAACAATTAATGAGAAATGCCCTAGCTTGCAATTTAAATGTGGTCAGAGATGGATAATCTAAAGGTCTCCAGAAATTCCTCTAAAGGTTAATTTCTTCACAGCTAAGGCTACAAAGGAAAATAAGACTCCTATGTAAGACTCCTGTGTCTAACTTTCTGCCACTGGATCTTTATTTCAGTTTTTATTACAAGGCAGACTTCCACTGCATCACCACTTAGTCTGTTTTATTGTCTGATCAAATACATCATGCTCTTCAAATCTTCACTCCTACCCTTTATTCATTCTCTTTGCTTTTCTAAACCCTGTTTATGCATAAACATGCATAGCTCCCTTTAACTGGACATGCTGCAGTACTATTATTATTATTATTATTATTATTATTATTATCATTATCATTATCATTATCCCTCTGTCAGTTCAGTCATTAGAGAACTCACATAATTATGTTTTGATATCCAGGTGGACACTAATTAAGTACCGGGGCAGAAAAAGTGGGACTCAAAAGATGCAGCACATTGTAGAGAAACACATAAATCTAGAAAATGCTGAACTGGTGGATGCTCATTGCTCCTCCCCCACACTCAGACTACCAGCTTGCAAGAAGTGTTATTATATTTTATATTTCTGGAATAATATGATCTTGTTGCTGTGATACCATTATTGAAGATTTGTGTGGAGTTTTTCAGTTGTGACACTACACCTACAGCTCCACTGGAGATAATTCTCAGGATCACTGCTACTTTTTATTTCGGTCTAGTTGTAAATATGACCTGTGTGAGCTGGGCTTGTTCAGACCAGAGAAGAGAAGGCATGGAAGGGGATCTAACAAACAATCCAAAACCTGAGAGGAACGTGACCAAGAAAACAGAGCCAGGCTTTTCACAGAGGTGCCCGGCAGAAATGAGAGACACGGGTATAAGCTGAAACAAGGGAACTGTGGATTGGACTGGACTGGATTGAAGAAAAACATTTTCATCATGAGGACAATTAAGCTGTGTAAAAGCTTGCCCAGCAAGACTACAAAGTTTTTTTTTTATTTTTTTATCTTAGAGGCTCCCAAAACTATATTGGAAAAAGCCCAGAGTAACCTGGTCTGATCTCCTAGCTCACCATACTTTCAGAAGAAGGTTTGACCACAAACTTCCTGAAGTTCCTTCCAATCTGAACAATGCTGTAATATTAAAAAACTTTTTTTTTGCACTTTCTGCCCTACTTATCAGTTTATTGAAATCACAATATAATGGGTCTTCTTACCTATTTCCAATGCCTGCCACCTGCAAACTTTCTGATAAAATTTTGTTTGCTTTCAGCTTATTCAAAGCTGTTAGTAAGTACAGCCTAAAGAACTGGTTCTAACCCAAAGCTCACTGCCCTGCAGCTCTCATCCTTCACAACTGTATTTTTAAAACTATTGTTAGCACACGTTGAAAACATGCTATGATGGTTTTACATTCCTCAACTTTCTGAATCAAATGGTCCTATACTAGCTGAAACATTGCATAGATATCTACACACCAACACCAGCATGTTTATCAATGACATATGTAGTCAGATCAAGAGAAGGTACAATTATGTACTGTGATTGAGTTTTATAACATCAATACTGATTGCCATGCTGCTTGCTGCTGCCTAGGCACTCTAGAAAGGTCCAGGAATCAAGGCAGAAAAATACGGTTCACTGTGACATTAAAAAGTCCAGGACCTGAAACTGCACATTTTCAGCAGCTAGTTCCAAACAGCTTTTTTTTTTTTCTATTTCTTGCCCCAGGATTTTGCTTTTCCCAGCTTCTGTAGCACTCAATGGAAACTAGAAAGACATGGATTTTTTGAAAAGTTTTTGCTGAAACACACACAATTAATCTTGTAACTGTTTTCCAAGCCCTCCACAACACAGTTTAAATAGAGCCTCAGACTTCTGCATGGTACCACTTTGCCATGCTGCTGCAGAGCCCCTGGACCCAAAGAAAAGCCAGCCCAGTGTGGCAGCACCATTGTAATCCACTGACTGTACCAGGACATGTATCACACTCAGGAAATGCTGCTCAGACAACTTAGGTTAGTGTACAAAGGTAAATCCTCAGAGCTCCACTGCTCTCAGCAAAACACCACATTAACTACTGAATATATCTCCTAGCTCAAGTACAAAAATGTGACATGGTTCTTCACATCCCTTCAGTGTGACACCAGTACAAAAGAAAATTCTGGCTACCTGATCAGGTGCAGGAAAAGTGTAGCAAGATCAGCTGTTGGCAGCCCTGCAGGGAAGTACAGAGGGCAGAGCTCAAACCACAAAAAAGGATTTGCTGAAGACAGCAAGAAAATTCTGGCACATTCACCCTCATTTACAGGACACACAAATCTCCCTGAAAGCAGCTGATGGAAATTCAAGGATGAGCTGAACAGCCACCAGTGGCTCCCAGAATGTGTGTCCAGTTCAGTGACAAGGATTTACACAAAGACAAGGGAATTAATACCATGCCTTGCAATGAGGACTGAGGGGGCAGCTACTGCACAATCAGCTTAAAATCTTCTGTTCAAAGCTGGTGTTTGTCAAAGGTCACAAAGCAGCTTGAAGACAACATGATGATCATATAAAAAATAAAATCAAGAATTTCTCACTGATTCATTGTCTGGCCCACAAAACAGCTATCCTAAGACATCATGGTCATGCAGGTCCATCAAATGTCCTTCAGTTTTCTGGCCCAGCATTGTCTAGCAATGGAATTGTCAGCAGACAGGACATCAGGCTGTATATCTGGTGTCTTATTTCAAAAGAAAATGAGTTGCCCTCTCTGTAAAAACACAACGTGACCCCACTTTTATTCTACTTTGACCTGCATTACATTTTGAACCATGGAATTCAAATACTTTAGAAGACATTTCTGGAGGATAAAGCAACAAAAACCATGGTTCAGCTGGCTTTCCAATTCCTATAAAAATTGCTCCAGTGTAACTCCTCACAGCTTGTTCCCATATATATATGTATGTATGTATATATATATATATACACACAGAACTTCTTTTTAAATCTTAGCAGATCCTCCATTTTAAGTGGTATTATGTAGCAAGAGAAATTAACAGCTCAGTCCAGCATTCAGCACAGAACAGAAGGAAAACAGTATTTCATATTTACCACTACCCCATCACCTACTGCTTCATATTTATCCATGCAGATTATTAAAAAGGCCAGAGAGAATTACCAGACAGAGTACAGAACATTTATAACACTCAAATATGATATCCTGAAACTAATCTCATCACTGGGATCCAGCTTCTGACAGCTTAGGAGCTTTAGACAGAGCTCCTCACCAAGCATGTTCCCCTGACAAGTCATAGCTACTGTGAGATTCTACATTGCTCAGAATTTCAGTGTTTTTCTTCCATTCTACTCCAGCCCAATTTATCTTCTGGACCTTCGTGACTGCCAAACTCTTCTGGGTTTGGTTTTTGGGTTTTTTGGGGGGTCTTTGTTTTGTTGTTTTTGGGATGGGTTTTTTTGGGTTTTTTGTCATTTGTTTGGTTTTGGTTTGTTTTTTGTGTTATGAATTCCTTTGAATTCCAAGATTCTTGCATTCTCAATTCTACTGGCCATTGTCAGTGATTAATAAATGGATAGTGGTGACAATCAAAGGAGCTTCTATACAATCCCTCAGAAACGCTGTGAGGTCACTAGCTGGAACATAGCTGGGATAAGGGACTGCAAGTTAAAGCTCAGCACGTTTCCCCAAGAGAAAGAGGAGGTCAAGGCTGATCTTTATCCTAGTTTAATACCACCACAAATCAATTTCTTTTCCTCAGCCATCATCTGTTAAGCAGCATGCCTCAGTACCCGTCCTTGGAGCTGTCCTGCATCCTGACACATCCATCCATCCATCCTGCCCAGCCCGGGTTTCTGCCAGCCTCACAATGCACTGAAGTTCCCTGGGAGCTCTAATGAGACAGTTTTCCCCTACTTTTGCATGGCTGCTGCTGCGACAGCTACACCAACATCTCCCACAGTCCTTCCCACCGCCCCAGCCACCTCCTCTCACCAGGGGACAACACGGGGCAGGGCAGAGCTGCCAGCAGGCACCAGCCACACAGGAGAAGCCCCCCGCTCCTGCCCTCTGTGCCCAGCCCCGTGTCACCCACCACCCAGGCGCCCTGTGCCACCCAGGTGGGCAGGACCCACCTTGATCAGCTTGCAGCGGATCTGGGCAGACACCATGTGGCTGTTGCGGAGGTTGCCCACCCGGAACATGAGGCAGAGCTTGGCATCGCGCTGCGAGATGACGGCGGCACGGCTGAACATGAGCGTCTCGGCTCGCTTCTTGGGCTGCGACATCTTGATGAACATGCAGCCGATGAGGAACGCGTCCACGACGGAGCCCAGCAGCGACTGGAAGAGGAAGAGCACGATGCCCTCGGGGCAGCGCTCCGTGATGTAGCGGTGCCCGTAGCCGATGGTGGCCTCGGTCTCCACGAAGAAGAGGAAGGCGGAGGGGAAGTTGTACACGTTGGCCACACACGGGCTGTACGTGTCACCGTGCGCCTGCTGCAGGTCCCCGCGCAGGTAGGCGATGCCCCACCACATGGAGGCCATCACCAGCCAGGCCACCGTGTAGGTCAGCAGGAAGATGAGCAGGTTCCAGCGCCACTTGAGGTCCACCAGCGTGGTGAAGAGGTCGGACAGGTAGCGGCTGGTCTCGCCGCCCAGGTTGCCGTGCTGCACGTTGCAGCGCCCGTTCTTGTCCACGAAGCGCTGCCGCTCCCTGCGGGCGCTGCAGCGAGCGAGGCCCACGGCCTGGTACTCGTCCCCAAACTTCCTGCGCACGGCTGACATGCCGCCGGCTGCCCGGGGGCTCCGCGGGCACGCCGGGGATGCGGCGGAGCGGGAGGCTGAGCGCACCGCGCTGCCTGCGCGCAGCGGCCGCCAGCGCCCGGGGAGCTCCGGGATGGCCGCGGAGCCGGAGCCGGAGCGGGAGCGGAGCTGCCAGCGCTGCCCGATCGCCAGCGGGGCAAGGGAAGGGCTGGGGCAGCCGCGGCTGAGACGGGAGACGGCAGCAGGACCGCGCAGCCGGCGAGGAGAGCCGGGCTGGGCTGGGGCGGGGAGAGCCGGGCGGGGGCTGGGAGAACCGGGCTGGGCTGGGCTGGGGCGGGGAGAGCCGAGTTAGGGCGGGGAGAGCCAGGATGGGGAGGGGTGAACCGAGCCGAGGCGGGGTGAACCGGGCTGGGCTGGGCCGGGCTGAGCCGTGCAGACAGTGAGAGCCGGGGCTGGGAGCGGGTGCGGCGCGAGGGGTGTCTGGCCGAGCCCACGTACCCAAGGTAAAAAGACTCAAGTGATGCGCAAAGCAATCACACCGCCTGTCAACTGATAGCAGACTCTGTCCCTGAACTCCTGTCAGTGCCCCTTTGAATAACTCCCGCCGTTTATATATAGAGTGTGATGTTCTGTGGTGTGGAACATACTTTGGCCAGTCCATAACCTGTTCTGGCTGTTCTCCCGCTCAGCTTTTGTGTGCACCTCCTCACTGGCAGATAATGAGACACAAAAAGTCCTTGACTTAGGATAAGCACTGCTAAGCGACAACCAAAACCATCAGTTTTCAACGTTATTCTCATACTGGTTTCAAAACACAGCCCTGTGCCAGCTACTAAATTAACTACTGATGCCTTCACAAATAATTTAATGGATGAAGGTATGGGTGTTAACATATTTGAAATGGGTCTTAATGCCTCTACCGACTTTGGGCAGCAGATTTGTCAGCGGGCCCAAACACCTTGGCTCCTGAGATAGGCAAGGGTCTGCACAAGGCTGAACTTTTGGGTAAAATGCGAGGTTCAAGGGGGGATATATGGGGTAGGTAGTTCGGGAAGGCTGCACCCTCCTGGTACCTCAGCGATGGGGAAAGGAACAGGGCACCGTGCTGCCAGGAATTAGGATAAAAGGGAGGCTGAGTCCTCTGAAACCGTGAGGGAGAAAGCCCCGCGGGTGTGTGCCCCAGTAAACTCTCTCCCTTTATTGGAATAAAGTTCTCCTTTTTGGACATAAATTTCTGGCGTTTTGGACTTTCCGGACAGTCCCCAAGAGTGACTTCAACAAGGGAACTCTGGCAGCGCCCAGGACCGGAGAGCGCCCGGAGCTCCCCCGGGGCAGCCGCGTCCGGAGCCGCCAGCTCTGGGGCGAACCCCCGGAGCGGAGCCGGCAGCCGCTCACCCCGGCGGTGCTGAGGCCCCGATTTCGCTGCGAACCGCCGCTCCGGGGCGATCCAGCCGCCCCCTCACGCCACGGCAGCTTGGGGGAGGGAGGCAGGGAAGGAGGGAGGCAGGGAAGGAGGGAGGCGTGCGTAGAGCGGCTCTGAGGGCGCATGAGCGAGGTGCGCAGCAGGCTGCGGGCAGCTCCGCGGCCGGCCGGGGCAGCGTCCAGCGCCGCAGGAGCCCAGCCCGGGCTGCTCCCGCAGGTAACGGCGGCCCGGGGCAGCGCCGGGCCCGGGGCACGGTGCGGGGGTCGCTGAGGCGGCGGGGGCGGCGCCATTTTGCGGCGCTTCGGGCCGGGCTCCGGTGCTGCCTTCGAGGCGCGGCCCGGCGTGAGGGAGCCCGCGGGTGTGCTGGGTGTGCCTGGGCGCTCGGTCCGGGTTCGGGCTCCCTGGTGGATGTGGGCCCGGATGTGTTCCCGCGGCTCGGGAAGCAGCTCAGGCAGGGCTGCCTCGCTCCGGTCCGGTGCGGAGCGCAGCCTCGCTCCGTACGCGGTGCAGCCGTGAGGAGGTCTGGGCCCGCAGGTGTCACCTCCGGCTCGGTGGAGCTCACATAAAGCTCTCCGGAGCAGGACAGCCCTTGCCGGTGGGGTGTCACCGGAGCCCTACACATCTCGAGGGTTGCCCGGCTGAGCCCGGAGCGCCCAGCGCGGCTGCGGCTGGGCCGGGGCTGCCCCTGACCGGGGGGCTCGGAGGAACAGTCCGGCCCGGTGGTGCCCAGCAGGGTTATGCGGTTTTGGTTTTGCTTTGTCCAGCACCAGAATAGTGTCTTTTTCTGTCTAGAGTAGGTACTCGTGAAGCAGCTTCACTCAGGTTTGACAGGAGGAGAAATCCTGTGTGGCCGTCAGCTGTCACCTATGGCCCGCTTAGTGTAGTGATGTGTCTTCTGACCTAATGCTAGGGGCATGTGAAATGTTAAACTGCTGTTGTTTTCTGAAAGCTTTGAGTGATACAATCTGGATTACAGAAGCTTTATGTTGTGTTAGGCTGTGTACGACAATAGGTTTATTGTGTACGTTAATGGGGATATGCCAGGTCATGTTATGCTTCTGTTTTATCTCCTGCTTTGACCCCATGGTGAGCATCAGTTGAGTTTATTTAGCCCCTTCCAGATGTTAACAGCCCTTTTTCTAGGTAAGAAAGGTCCTTCAGGCATTCAGTCTTGGGAGCAGCTGGCCAAGGATATGTGTGAAAAATGAATTAACTTTTAGGTAGATATTTCTGAAGAGTGTATTTGAGCCTATTGATGCTACAATGATGAGAGGACAGATTCATGGTTTTGAGACCCATCTTGCAAAATATCTCATGCTGGGGATGATTTTAATACCTCTGAGAGCCAGCCCTGGGTATGGAATGCTTTTATTTCTTTGGAGTGTTCATTGCAGGCAGTTCTGTGTAACGGGATTTTTGCAGAGCATGGAAGATGCCTCTAGGGGAAGCCTCCATTTTGATTGCTGTGCCTAACTCGACTAATTCTGATCCTCCTGAGTTTGCTGTCAGGTTTTTAAGATGCTGAAATGTGTTTTCCAAGGTCCTGTGTGTGCTATTTTTTTACTGAGAATCTGGAAAATAACTTGGGTTTTTGTGGGGTTTGGTGCTAAATAGGTTTGACTGTAGGAAGCACACATTGTTGCAAAGATGAAGCATGCAATTAAAGTTTTTTCTTAATAATTTGAGAAGATTTAAATATGTGTCAAATGAAATGCTATAGTCAAGGAACCAAAGCAGTTGAATGAATTGCCCATAAATTTCTTTGGCATGAAGTGTGTAAGTGAAATGTTTATTTCTTCTAAGCAATAGGTAATAAGGGTGTTTAAATAAAGGTATAGTATGTATAATGCACTGGAGCACAATCTGTGGATTAGAGTGAAATTTCAACACTCAGTTGATTTATTTAGAGATCTCCAGCTATGTTTTGATGCCCAGATGGATTAATTAATTGTAGTGGTGGAAAACACAGGGTGTAAAACATAGGTGACTGTTGAGCTTAGTATTTCACTATGTTGTAGAGAAACTCTGGAATCTATAAAATTCTAAATAAGGAAATGCTAATTTGCCATGCAGTACTGTGGTATTTTCAGGCAGCTAGTCAAGAAAATTTGAATTGGAAGACCATCAAACTTGTTTCCTGCAACCAAAATATCAGAGACTTATCTACAAATAGAAACACAAGGAGCATCCTTTTTTGTATTCAGCAGAGTTGGAGTATGTGAGCTGTTATGGGAGTTTATTTTTACGCAAATACTACTCCAATGAATTTTATAAGCATGAACAAGATTGTAAGTGCTCTGAAACACAATGTTTCATCTTGGACTGGCAATTATATGCATAGATTCAGTTTGGATTTTTTTTTTAATTTAAAAAAAATTACTCTGGAGTAATTTGCTCTGAGTGACAAGAGAAATCTGCAAGAGAAATGTCTAAAGCCATTTCTGAGCAGTGGGAGTAGCTTTATTTTTTATAACATCTTTAGTACCTGTCACCAAGGTTGGTAGAGTGCCAGTCCTGCCAGCTTTAAGGAGGAACTGCAGCACGGTTTCCATCAGAATTCAGGGATGTGTACATTTCTTTGAGATGAGCTTTTAGGAAGCCCCAGAACATCTTGTGACGTGGCATCTTCCTGCACATGATATTTCCAGTGTTTTTAAACATCTCTTCTCTTCTGTTTTTTTCAGACAGTTTTTTAGACCTGTTAAAATTACCTATCTTGAGAGATATTCTCTCCAGCCTCAGCTTTGTCCAGGATACAATATGGTTATTATATAACCTAGTATTTTTCATTTTACTTACCTTTCGTTACATAACCTAGTATTTTACATTGTTACTTGCATAGCAGAATAACTGCAGAGCTCTGCTTGATCCAGGTTAAACTGAAAACTAGAAAAAATTGCTATTTTTACATGCCTGACATTTTTCTTGCATGCTTGAACTTAGGTATTATGTTTGCTCATTTTAGGACTGCCTCTGAACCACAATCCAGAAAGAAGAAACAATCCTCTTGGTTGGAGTTGAACATTTGTCCCTAAGAATAAGAACAAAACCATGCCAGTGCTTTCAGAAGACTCAGGTAACTCAACTGCATGCTTTCAACAGAACAGTGGCTGAAATCTTATCAGAGGTGTGTCACACATAAAATTAATTCAAATTGGAGTAAAATGTAACAGAATTAAGATAATTCAACTGGAGATTTTTAGCAATTACCTATAAGAAGGAAAGTGAAATGTAAAAAGTGAAAATTAATAAAGTTTGTCAGGAAACAGTTCCCTAAGAACCCTAGAGCACCTGAATATGTTCTGGCAGACCTGAATATATTCTGATAGACTTTAATATATTCTGATAGACTTTAATATATTCTGATAGACTTTAATATATTCTGATAGGCTCCTGTAGGCAAAGTTGGACCTCTCAGTGTAACAATGCCTTCTACACCTGCTTATTAAAGATCAGCCCATATATATCTGCTGCTTGCTGGGTCATTTCTTAATGTTTTCTGAACAGGGATTGGTAAACTTTGTAAATATTTGTAAATATTCTTTCTTTTAACTTAAAATAAGTGACTTTGTTCAAGGCTGCTTTACTAGCTTCTCCAGTATGCTGCCCAGGGGAAAGTCACAGATATTAAATGATGTTTAGGGGTAAAGCAGGAGTGAGTTTGAGTCTCCTGGATCAAAATCCACTCTAAGGTTCATGGAGAATAGCTACAGGAATAGATTTGAACCCCCTCCACCTTTTTTATTTCCTGTTTTGTTTTGGTCTTGTGTTCCCAGATATGGTTCATCAGGAAAAATCTGGCGTTTGTCTGGTGTGTGCTGCAAAATTGAGATATTGGTGATTTAAATACGTTTTAGAAAACTAGCCACGAGCTTTGATTGCACCACAATGGAAATCTACACCTGTCCTTTCTTCCTCTGGTCAAGCCTGGCTTTTTATAGGTGCCTCAGAGGTAGAAGGGGCAGGATAACACTTGTAAGCAAAGCTGCTGGGCAAGTAGAGCTGCTAAAGGAGGCCATTCAGTCTTTTTGAGAGTCTGCTGTGGTACTAAAAATACAAAATTTGTAAGAGGGAAGCAAAGGGTTCTGGAAACAAAGCATAATAAACCTGAAGTGGGAAATGTGAAAGACATTTTTTAATTGCTTTGTTAGCTTTTGCCTTAATAAGATGCTGTGTTTGCCACTTATGAAGGGAGTGTTGCAAAATGAGTGGTGGATAAACACAACATAAACACGAGTCTCTCTGCAAATTTGATGATCACCAGTGTGGTACCCAAATAAATGCAGTAACTACTAAGTGTGCAGTAGAAGGTCCTGTGAGAAGTGTGTGTTCAATGTTTTTGTTCTGTCCTGAATCTAAATTTAGGTTTGCATGAAACTTTGGCCCTTTTGACATCTCAGCTAAGACCTGATTCAAATCATAAAGAGGAAATGGGGTTCCTTAGGGATGTCTTCAGTGAAAGGAGTCTCAGCTACCTGATGAAGGTAAAAGTTTGTATTTATTTATGTGCATTCTCCTTACTGTTTACTTTTTCTCTGTTCTCTTGATTTATGAACCATTTACTTTGCCAAAGTTTTTTTTAAGAATTCTGTACCGACCAAAGCATATGTGTGTTTAAGCACAAACATTAATAATGTTTGACAATTAGCATATTTTGTTCAGAAATAAATTTTTCTGCTCTTCTCGCTAAAATGAAGATACAGTACTCCATAGCTAAAAGGTAGTGTGAAATGGCTTCATTTTTTCTCTTATGCTCCTAAAGTCTTTACAGATTTTCTGACTGTCTGAAACTACCATGACCAAAAAGAAAACTGAGAGTCCTAAACAAAACAAAAATAACCCTAAGAGATATTATTTTTCTGACATATCTCAGATAAATTATGTTCCTTAAATAGAAAAATATTCCAGTGTAGGTATATTTAGAAAGTTTTGTATCTCACTGTAGAAATATCCCTGAATCTTTTTTCAGATTCATGAAAAGCTCCGTCATTATGAAAGGCAGAGTCCAACTCCTGTTTTACACAGTGCAGCAGGATTAGTTGAAGATGTGAGTAAAAATTCTTGTCTCCTCATTTTCCTATTATTTATGCCTGCTTTTCTAGCAAATCAAAGCTTTGCAATTTTGCTATATGTGAACATATTCCTCATCTTCCCCAACTGTCTTTGTAATCTGTTGGCCATGATTAATCAAGGAAATGAGAGCTCAAAAACACCGAGTCATTAAATGTCTAGTGAAGATGGACACATTCATGTAGAAGGAAAGGATAATATGAATGGCCTTCCTAAGGGAGAGGCTGCAAAAAGCATTCAGCATTCAATAGACTATCCCAGCTGAGCATTCAGTCTTACATTCAGCCTTAAAACCCTTCCAACCCAGGCAGCACTGCTGTTGGTTTGGGTTGGAGGGACCTTGAAAGGTGATCTCATCTAAGCACCCCAGGCAGGCTCACCT
Organism: Passer montanus; assembly: GCF_014805655.1. Lineage (NCBI taxonomy): Eukaryota > Metazoa > Chordata > Aves > Passeriformes > Passeridae > Passer > Passer montanus. The sequence goes on from NW_024358389.1 coordinate 102,585, forward strand.
TTTCCTAGATCAGATTGCTCACAGCCTGTTTATCCTGATTTTGAACATTTCCAGTGCTGGGGCATCCCTGACTTCTCTTGGCAGCCATGTTTCCAGCACCTCACCATGCAGATGTTCTAGCATCTCACCACCTTCATCATAAAAAATTTTTTCCTTATATCCAAGCTAAATCTTCTCTCTTTCAGTTTAAAACTTCTGCCCTGTGTCCTGTCCCTACAGGCCTTGGTAAAGAGTTTTTCCTCTCTCTTGTAAGGCTCCTTTATGTGCTGAATTGTCATAGTTGAGACAGAGGCAACACAAAGCAACACACTCCATTTTCAGAAGGCTTGAAACTGTTTTTATTATAGCATGCATGCTTTTTATACATTCTTACAAAGCTCCTAAGTTTACAGTTTACTCATTGGTCACCAGAGACAAATATAGTGCTGATTGGAATAGGCAGTTGAAGGTTTCTCTTACTTATCCTTCTTTATTTCTTTGTTTCTATGTCAGTGACCTTGGTAGGAAATTGTTTCAGGGGCAAACATGGATCCTCTTCTCAAACTTCTCTCTGGCTCACAGAGGTCACTGTAAAACCTCTTCCACACTGAATTACAGCAGCAAAGTCTCCCCAAGCCCTCTCTTCTCCAAGTTGAGCAATCCCAATTGTCTCATCCTTTGCTCATAGGAGAGGTGTTCCAGCCCTGTGAGCATTTTGGTGATCTTCCTGTGGATGCACTAGAGCAGGTCTGTGCGCTGGGGGCTGGAGCTGAACACTGCTCTGGGTGAGGGGATCTCATGAGAACAGGAGGGACAGGATCACCTCCCCTGATCTCTGGGTGAGGGGATCTCATGAGAACAGGAGGAGAGACAGGATCACCTCCCCTGACCTCTGAGTTAAGGGGTCTCATGAGTACAGGAGGTGGGACAGGATCATCTCCCCATATCTGTGGGTGAGGGGGCCTCATGTGAATAGGAGGAAGGGACAGGAGGAAGGGACAGCTGTGATCACCTCCCCACACCTCTGGGTGAGGGGCTCTCATGAGAGCAGGAGGAGGGACAGGATCACCTCCCCTGACCTGCTGGCCCTGCTTCTCTTCCTGCAGGCTGGGATACAGTTGTCTTTCTGGACTGCAAGCACACCTTGCCATCATGTATCTGATGTTTCATCTGCCAGGATGCTCAGGTCACTCTCCTGAGGGCTGCTCTCAGTCAGTTCATCCCCCAGTCTGTTCACAGAGCAGAGCTGTGTCTTAGATTTGTGTATGACATGATGCCCTGTGCCTGTGAAGTGAAATTTATTGTGCATTTTCTGGCTCTTTACATGGACCTGCTTTCTGCCATAGCACAGGAAGGAGCAGTGGAAGGTTTGGGAGCTGGAATATTTCCCTTTTCAAAGTCAGGAGTCCCCAGTGCCCCCCTTAACATGCAGCACACCCCCTCTCCCTGTTCCCACACACAGTGTTCCACCTCCACAAAAGTTTCAGCATTGCTACCTGTCAAGTCATACAAAATTTCCATCTTCAGAATAGCAGAGAAGTTTTTTATAGAACTATATGACTTCCCTGCTTAGAGCCCTTAACAGGGTAAGGAAATCTCTTTTGCCTCAACCCATTTTCTCTTCCTCTTCTCTCCCCTGCTTTCTCTCTCCTCCCACTCACTCAGCCCAGTGCAGAAGTGCCTCCATTATTTCTCTCATCTTTCATTTAAAGTGCTTGAGAGTGCAGGACATATTTTGGTGTCCAGGTTTTGCAGGGAACAAGGGAATCATGTTGCATGTTCCACACAGGTAGTACTAGATGACTGCAGAAAAGTTTCAGGTCTTTTATCAAATAATACAAGAGTGTTGTTTCGGGTGTCATTTATGTATTCCATGTAGAATTTAAAATTTCAGAACTTGCTCCTGAAATTCTATTGATGGAATAATTCTTAAAATGTATGTTTAGGGATTATGATTCTGATTCCTGATGCTGTCTTCTGTACTATCTAATAAAGACAGCTAAAGAAACTGGTTTCTTTCAGGTTTCATGCACTATGGACTGGGATCAGTTTTGATCTGTGCACACTACTTTGATGGATGATAGATGTTAGCAAACACTCAACAGAAATGTAAATACATGACCTTGTTTGGTGAACTCCTTTAATTTTGAGGTTGTAAATTTTTATTTTAAAGGTAATAGAAGAATTGCAGACAGCACCAGTGAATAATGAAGAAAAAGAGCTGCTTCAGCTGTTGTCAACACCACATCTCAGGGTAAAAAATCACATTAGGGACCTTAAAGAAATGCCTTTGCAGAATTGTGATAGAACATTTTGTAACAGAAAAGTTATATAGAAGCCTCCTCCAAACTTCTGTTCCACTGGGATTTCCTACAGACTTTAGGATGTGAAGGAAATTGAAAAGAGTTTTCCAGCTTAATGCACCATGCTGTCTTCCATTCCTCCCTTCCTTACTGTTTTCTGAGGGACCAGGAAAGAAAAGGAGAAGGAAAGGATACCTTCTTGCTTTTCATTGTCCACTTTGTTTTTTGCTTTTGCCTGGATTTATTGTAAATATTGACATTTACCAGCATATAGTTTACATGATGGATAAGGTAATTGCTAAATCTTTTCTGGAGGATTTGTGGTGAGGGTAGAAAGGGGAAGTTTAATTTTGCTGGAAACATGAGAATGGGAATTGTAATATTACTCCATTACATTACTGTTTTTTATTTCCTTTATGCAGGCAATGCTTGTAGTGCATGACACTGTAGCACAGAAGAACTTTGACCCAGCTCTTCCACCTCTACCTGATAATTTTGATGATGATTTTGATGAGGAATCAGTGAAAATTGTTCGGCTAGTGAAAAATAAAGAACCCTTGGTACATATTAGATCACCCATCTCTAGTCATAAAAAACTTTATGGTGCAAGAGTGTTATTGTGAGTATGGAGGAGATACTTGAAGATGTCATCAAACAGCCTTCAGAAACTTGCAGTGTTCTGAAGCTTAGAAAGTAACATAAAAATAATTTGGTAAATGATAAATGCACCTCCACAATTTTGCATTTAGCTGCTTTATGGACATAGTTTATAATGCCAGGAAGCACAGTGAAGAAACTGTATATGTTGGAGCAATTATGCTGATTATATGTATTAATTCTTTTGATACTGTAGCTAACATTCAGTGACTTCATGAATTCACTTGCATGAAAGTCAGTGAGAGTATGTTTAATACCTGTGTATAAGCATTATATTGTCAATTTTATACAAATGGAAATGGAAGAATTTATTGCCTAAGGAAGAACAGTTGTATTGGGAAAGAAATCTGCTTTCTCTATCAGTGTAGTAGAAGGGAGCAGTGACTGAATTTCTGATTAAAGCTTTGTATTGCCAGCAGAGATAGGAGGAGGGGAAAAAATCCAATTACTTGGCTTTTGTTGTTTTTGCATGTAAAAGTGCTGACTGTATTGTATAAAGATTCAGAAGAGGAGGAGAAAGAATTTGTTACAATAAGATGTTTTGCACACTTGAGTGACTTTGATGACCACAGTAATGCAGGAAGTGTAAGCACTTATCAAAGTCAGCAGAAAGGAAGGTGGGTGCACCTTCCCATAATCACTTGGCATGCTCAAACCTTGAGTAATGGTGGAAATCATCAAGGAGAAAGAGGAAATCCATTGAATAAATTAATTCCAGTTTAAAAGACATAATAATATACACGTTATTTCTCTGGCTGCTGAATTCAGGGCAAACTTCTTACATTTTTTTGGGTGGGGGGTGTGTTTTATTTCAGGGAGCTACCATCAGAAGAGATGAGCACACAGGAGCTGTGATTGTAGCAAGGATCATGAGAGGTGGTGCAGCTGATCGCAGTGGTATGATGGCAGTAGTACATCTCTGAATTGCACTGGGAAACCTCTGAAGTTTCCTGAGCATGCTCTTAGCATTCCTGTGTTTCATCAGTAACCTGTTAATCTAGTTACATATGCTTTTTATTAAATGGCTATTAGGAAAAAATGAAAACAGAGATGGAAGAAGTATGTTTGAGCTTTAGAAAAATACAAAGAATGTTTTTGACTTTTAATCTAGTAGCTTGGTTTATTCAGTGTATCATGTGTTGTTTTCTGTTTGCTTTACTGAGAAATTCTTTTATGTCAGCTAACAGTAGCTATATATATGACAAGTACAACATTTCTTATTGAACTGGATAAACAAATCTAAATCTTGTAGAGTCTCTTCATGACTTGTTAAAAAAATTTACTTTAGCATTCTTTCTGTGAGTGTGAAGTATTGATCTGTCAGGTGACAGACATGTCATTCCTGCCTTATAGTCAGCAGTGTGTCTCCAAATCATAAGATTTGGGCACACTCATTAAACTATTCCAGTTTTGCATACTTAATATTGATCCAAATAGTGATTTTCCACGGTACTTTGTCACAAGTTGCCTGTCTGCATGCTGCTCTCCTTTGAGACTGTGCTGCATGGAAAAAAAAAGTGCCATTAGGAATAAAGGCAGGAGACTCTGAGGCACATTTCCAACAAAGCACTTGGCTTTGGTACTGAATCCATCAGTCTGGATGAGGGAGGAGAGGAAGTACATGCTAATGACTTAGATGGACATCAGAGGAGTAGTGCTTTCCAGTCTCTAGACCTATTTTAATTTACTTACCATCTTTTCAGGTCTTGTCCATGTTGGAGATGAACTAAGAGAAGTCAATGGTATTACTGTGCTTCACAAACGACCAGAAGAAATAAGTCAGATTTTGGTCTGCACTGATTTTCATTTCAAGATCTTTTCTGTTTGGTGATCTAGTAATTACAGTAGATGATGACATTTAACCATGAGTTTAAAATATAGAGCTAAAAGATGCAATCCCTGCTTGTCTTTGCATTAAGAGTTTTTCTTCTCCCAGTGGATTAGTCTTCTCCTTTTGACTTCAGAAACTTCTGCGAACTGGATTGGTACCAAGTAAGATACAAATACAAAGTTAACATGTTGTTCTGTCAAGAACTTCCCTTTAATGCTTTGTTTATGGCAAGCAAACTGCAAATTATAAATACACTCCTAGAAGATGATCCATAATGTGGTGTGTTATGAATCTGAAGAGAGTTTTGTCTGTGTGCTCAGTAGATCTGTCAGTCTGTTCTTTACCAACAGATTCCTGGTGACAAGAGCAATTTCTTGCTTCAAGCTTCTCTAACATGAATACCCACAAATCTTGGTAGAAAGTGTTGTAGCTCTTAGGCTTCTTTATCTCTGATTTCCCTCTTGTGGTGTGGTTTCCCCTTGTCTTGGTGTGGAGTGGATTTAGGGACACAGTAAGGTGTCAGTTCCATCACCTAATCTCAATTTAGATCAAACAATCCCAAATAATGCCAATGACTGCTTTTAACTTGGGGGGCAGAAGGTGTCAAAACCACTTTGAAATAGTATGTAAAGTTTAATTTATGGGGATCTTGGGATGCTGTTTATCTGTCCTGTGTAATTTCTAATTACATATGTCCCACGTGAGTTAATGCCTGAAGTGTAACACTTCCTTTTTCATGGTTTATTTTTTTGAAGAAAAGCTACAAATTTTTGTGTTTGCTTTTTAATCTGTGCAGAATTGCAGACTTCCCTACAACACAGTTCATCTCATGTAAAATGAGGCATCTAAAACAGATGAGATAAACCCATTCTAGATTTCTAAAGGACCTAGAAGTGCTTTTTAGTTTACTATAACTAATAATTGTAATTTCCTAGCAAAGATTTATGGAGTGAAAGTAGGTGATTATTTTGTAGATGCTTATATTTCATCCTAACAAGTTAGCCACTATATGGAGAAAACACAGCAATATTTTTCAAAGCAGCATTTTAAAATTATTAATCTGCAAAAATTTAAGTCAGTGTTGTACTAAAAGCCACAGAAGTAGGTAATGTACTCTGAACTGTAGCCCAGAAATTAATGCAATTGCTAAAAGCAAACAAAGGAATTTTAATGCAGGTCTTAATAAGTTTTAGCCAAGTAGTTACTGTGGATGTCTCCATGGGCAAGACACTGTTGTGGAGTCATGGAACATCCTGATATTCTCTGTAAGGCAGTTAAAAAGTGGATTTGGCCTCTTAGAGTTCTGAGGAGACAGCTGCTAACTCCTTAACTGGAGCTTGAATAGTCTTGATTGTATCCTTGTCCTGCTTTCAAAGTGAAAAACCATTTTTGTTTTTCTCAGGCTCAGTCTCAAGGGTCAATAACACTGAAGATAATTCCAGCCATCAAAGAAGAAGATCGTCTAAAAGACAGCAAGGTATGCAGCTGAAACACTGAGGCACATCTTGACAGCTCTGTAAATGCAGCATTCCTGCTCCAGTGGAAGTGCCACAGACTCCTAACTGAGCTGCAAAGACAGCAGAGTGCTTTCTTGTTCAGTACCCTTCTATTCATGACTCTTTTCCATCATGGCACGTGTTCTTTTATAGCATTTCTGAAATCCTGCCTCTTCTTTTTGATAAGTGTAATTAAATTTAGTGTTCTGCTGTCTCCTCTCACCATGGCAGCTGCAATCTGTCCATTATCTCTGGGCATTTTGCCACTCACTTGAGTGAAAATGGACCTCTCCACAAGCAGAGCTGCATTCCCCATGTGACCCCATCAGCCCATTTCATCTGCCCTACCTGATCTGCAATAAGTGATTGCTCAGCTGCTCCCTCACGAGATTCCTCTGTCAGCTCTTGGCTGCTGATCCTTGAAGCCCTCAAATCACTTTCTGAAGTGGTTCTGCTGTTGTGTTAAATTGTGTTAAGACACAAATCCAAAGTTGAATGGTAGATTTTGATGCATTAAAGGCACATTTTAAGGACAATCTTTACAACTGGGTAACTTTGTCAAAAATCTGGTTTTGTTTTCTCTCTCCCCTTGTTTTTTTTTCAACCATTCCTTTATTGCATTTTGTACTTAATGTAGATTGTGATCTGTGTTTCTTGGAGCTTTGGTCTTCTGAATCTCATGCTCCACAATTCTGATGTATAATTACTGGATATGTGCTGGAAAGTTAATTTATTTTTCTGCATAAGCTACTAGGTGTCTGTATTTTTGAGTGCTTGCAGGAGGTATGGTGTATATATATCACTAGCAGTGTTAGCATTGGGGAAAACCTTTTAAAGGCAGCTATTTGACATTCCAGATAGGACAAGAAGAAATGACATGTTACCTTTCTTTTGAAGGTGTTTATGAGGGCACTTTTCTGCTATAACCCCAAAGAAGACAAAGCCATTCCTTGCCAGGAAGCCGGGCTGCCCTTCAAGCGACGCCACGTGCTGGAAGTTGTGAGCCAGGATGATCCCACGTGGTGGCAAGCCAAGCGTGTTGGGGATACCAACCTCAGAGCAGGCTTGATCCCCTCAAAACAGTTCCAAGAAAGGTTTGTCAGCAAAGATTCCAGATCTTATTTTTCTTTCACATGTATACATTGTCACTGTGTTGGTATATTGATTTTATGCTGGAATTTTGTCACAGAAAATGAAAGGCACTGTCCTGCCAGGGTAAATACAGCTAAGAGGAAAGTGCTAAAAAGCTCCATCTTCTCCAATTATATCATAAACTTCCTAGCTTGATTTGAGTATTTTGCCATTGTCTTCATGCTTTGTAGCATGAGAACAGAAGCTAAGCAAACATGTATGAAATGAAATGTGAAATATCAGTCTCTTAACCATCTTGGCTTATGGTTATGTGACTGTATTTCCCAGCCTTGTACTTCCAGAGATTTAGTGTAATTCTTTTGAATTTATGCACAGATATTATGATCTGATCTTTCTTCTGGCTCCTAAGAGAGTATTTAGCTTCTAGAGCTTGAAGTTTCTCTGTTTTCACAGCAAGATACATGTACCTTCTAAAGCAAAATATCCCTCAGTTCTTGTCTTTACAGTACAGAAATCCTATTTTGAGAAGGAATCTCTTTTAATCCACTGGTCTCACTTGCTGCAAATCACTACAAATGTCTTCTTTGGTTTGTAGGTGTTACAGGGGGGTATCTACCAATTGAACAGGTCTGATGCTGTTGCTGGCCTGCATGATTTCCATCAGGTTGGAAATCTAATTGAGATCTTGGCTCCATTACATGAAAGCTCCTTTGAAACATGAGGCAAATTTTGCCTCTACAGCTGTTTCCTTCTTCCTGGGCATGCAAATATATCAAAAAATGCTGCTACACTGCTGCACTGCAGTCTTTTAAATTTTTTCAATGTGGTAAACAAGTAAAAAGATGTACAAATAAAAGGAATATAGAAATTGCTTCAGTGTCTGTTTCCCCTGAGTGACTGTAGAAATGCCTGAGCAGCATCTCTTTTCTGTTATAAATATTGCAAAAAACCACTTGGGAGGAAATTATGCTTTCAGTTGCCAGCAGAGAGGGGTTTTTTGAGGGTTGGATTTTTAGGCTGGGTTGTTGGGGTGTTTTTGGTGTTGGGTTTTTGGTGGGAGGTATTAAACAAATAGGAATTTTGATCTGGTTTGTGATTTTAACACTGAAGGAAAATTTTACTTGATGGTCTGTCCTTACATTTTCACACAAGCTGGGTAACTTGGTTTGTTTACTTGTAAATAACAGAAAACTGCAAACTGATCTGGAAAAAGGTGGACAATTTCTACTTATGCACAGCTCAGTGACTGCTTTGGACAAAGGTTATCTACTTTTCTTAATGTTGCAAAAAAAGATCACGTGGGCAAAAGGGAAATAGAAAGAAAACCCAGATTGATTAACTATTGATTTCTGTGCTCTGACATATGAAAGCATAAAATGTTTTAGAATTTTCTTTTCATTCCCTTTCCAGTGGAGGGAATGAAAACAATCTGAGTAATCTGGGTAACAATCTGAGACTGTCATAGTTTTAAATAAAGCCTTTAAATAGTTGAATCGGAGACATTTAAAATTTTTTTAGAAAAAGCACTATGTCATTCTTTATTTTCCATGCTATACATTCTCTACAATTCTGAGTTAACATTTCTAAAATAGAATTATTTTCTGTTCAGACGACTGACTTACAGGAGAACAACAGGCACTCTGCAGAATACCAGAACTCTGAAGAAACCATTATGTAAGTCTGTTCTGTTCAATTATTTTAATTGATACTAAGTTGTCAGTTTTTCTGTTATTTCAGTAATGATGTGTTTGAGTATATTTCACCACTGATTGATATTTTAATTACCATCTGCCATTGGTTGATGTGCATGGACACAAGGGAAGAAGAGGATTTGGGTTTGAGCTTTATCCAGTGTTGTTAGTGCTTATTGTTTTCAAAAATCATAGCTGTCCCTCTCTCCCTGCTCTCAAGAACATGAGGACTTACATATTTAGATGATTTAAAAATTTGCTCACACTTTTTCTATGGTTTGAGACTTGAAAGCTGCAAAAATAACCTAATACATTCTTCAAAATTCATATGAGTGCATGAAACTACTCTAAACTCATATGAAAATAAAGTGTAGCTTTAAGGAGGATAAAAATCACTGGAGCTGGAAATATAATCTGTATTTCAGGCTTAATGGTACAGAGTTGGTGTTAAGTAGACTTCAGAGTGATTGTTGTTTACAGCTCTGCAGTCTCTGTCACTGAGTGATTCAGAAAACTCACCTTGTGAGGAAGTTGCTAGGAAGTGCTGGAAAGCAGGAGGAGTTACAGTTATCCCAGGTTGTGTTTCTGTTGCTCTGGGGTATTTTAGCACTGTTGATGTTGGGGGAAGGCTGGGACTGTGTGCAGCCAGGACTGCCACCCTTGTAGACAAGGATTCTGGAAATCCTTTGGAGTAACAGAAGTGAATTTGTGCCTTTGGTGCATGATGAGCTGCAGGTGTTCTCGTGCTGCAAGGAGGGCAGATGCTCAATCAAGTTAGAAAATAGCATTATTGGTTTAAATGAAGCTTTTCCAAATGAGTTTCCATTACACTCAAATGAGGAGGCATGTAAGGAGGAGTGCTGCTTAAGCTTTATCTCAGATGTTTTCAAGATAATTAAGCTGATAACTGATTATAATAACTACATTTCAGCCCAAGATTCTTTAATCAGTTGATAAGGGTATTGTATTGCAGTACTTTTTCTAAGATGGAAAAGCCTGTTAAGCAAATTAAACCAGAAACTTCCTCTCCATTTTCTCTAATTTTGCTCAATTATTTGTCCATCTTTTAATATCATCCCAACTCTGCCTTTCATGCTAACTTATAGATGATCAGTCTTCTGACAAAGGTAGGTGCTCTCCTAACTCACTTTCTGTCTGAATATAAACAACCAAAGTATTTTCTAAAATAAAAATAATAAAAATTTTTAAAATTCCAAAGGGAACAGTAGATATATCGTTCCTAGGACATTTTATTTATGAATTATTATTTAAACTAATCTAATTCAGGTTGATGACTTAGGTAATGGTAACCTCCAAGTTTGCTTGTGATTCAAGAGAAAAGATTTGTCTTCTGAGATGTATTTACATGTTCTGTAGGTTTCTGAGTGAGGTTCAAAGACTTGCAAGTTAAATGCAGTCTTTGTATATTTAAAAAATAAAGAAATATTGGAGTTTAACATTTTAGGGCACCCATGTAAATCCTAAGTGATTTATCTTCATTTTTTCTGTGTTATTTTCAATATGAACAACTCTTTTGGGCTTATGCAGTTTATGTGTCATGTAGCAGCTGCCTTTCCAAATATCAGGTATTTCCTGTTGAATTCCATATGCTGTGCTGTTTTTTCCACATTACAGTTGCTTGTTGATATTCACATTCCAAGTATTAAATATTCCATCAGCTTTGATGAAAGTACAGATTATATTCTGTAATTAGTAATTAGCAGTCATGGCCAAGTCTGAAAGAGTCAGCCTTGAACAGCAGAAAATAAACAAACAAAACAGCTCTGACCTTAGCTGTGGATTGATCTTATTGCTATTTGTATTTTTTCTTAATTTGTATTTTTTCCTCAATGTTCTCTTCATTTCTTAAACTCCAGTGTTTTGGGAGTACACATTGGCATTGCTTGATTACAACTATTTATTAAAAACCAAAGTCCTCTCTTGGCTGGCACCTTTGGTTAAAGGTTTAAATGCTATATATATTTTTTTTTTATTATTATTATTACTGTAAATATTACAAGGTGTCTAAATTAACTAGGCATCCCTCTTTCAGGAATTTTGAGAACTCAGTATTCCTCTTAGGATTGCAGAGTGTTTTTTTGCAGCTAATTATCATGGTTTTATTATGCACACTTCAGGGGCCTTGGGGGTGGTTGTAATTTGAGGAGGTTGGGGGCTTTTAACATGGTATTTTACATATGTGCATATGACCAAAGCATCAAATCTTTATTTTTTTAATAAAGAATTAATAAGCAATGATAATTTAACTTGGTCAAAATGAAGGGGGTTAGAGTTCATCTTTGTCATTTCTGATGCCATTTTTTCAAGCCCAAGTGACCAAAGCATCAAATCTGTATTTTTTTTAATAAAGATAATTTAACTTGGTCAAAATGAAGGGGGTTAGAGTTCATCTTTGTCATTTCTGATGCCATTTTTTCAAGCACAAATGATAATGAAATATCATAAGAGGCAATTTTCTTACATAATCATATTCATTTATAAAGTTATTAATTTAAAAAAGAGCTCTGTGTTTGTACAGTCTTCTTTTTTACTGAAGCCTGAGTCCCATACTTCCACCAGCAGCACTAATCAAATGTCATGAATGCTGCAAAGCATCAACTCTGGGAACTGTAAATACCAAGATATAAAATTCTCTAGTTCAATATCAAAGTCAAGAATTTTTTCAAATATAAACCACTAGTCAATGCAGATATTTTTTTAGTATTAGCAATGATTATTTTTAAAAGGTATGTGCAAACAAGGCAGGATATAAGATTTCTTTCCTTGCCAAAGAGCCAGACTTGTATCACACACATTGTCTGAGGTATTTCCTTCCTCCCTCTCACTCTCCTTTTCCCTGTGCCCCACCCCCACTCCCTTGCTTTTTAATTTACAGAAGACTGTGACTGTGAAGGATATTTCAATGGACACTACATAGGTGAGTAACCAAAACCCTTGACCTGTTCCCTAGCACACCCACCCCAAAAAAACCCAGAACCAAAATGAAAACAAAACACCCCCACCAAATAAACACCCCAAAAAACCCACCTCCACATTAAAAAATGAAAACTGGACTATTAAATTCATTTCCCATACATTCATAAACTAAATGATCTCTGTGAAGAGGCATAATCTGACTTTGGCATAACCAATACTTGGCAGCTAAAGTTATATGAGGGGGATTTCATTATATGTTGGGTGTTAGGTTTTTTATCCTATAAGCAATGGGATGTTAGGGTTTCTATCCCATATATGAGGTTTTATATCCCATATGGAATGGGATGTTAGGTTTTCTATCCCATATGTTAGGTTTTCTATCCTATAGGCAATGGGATGTGAGGTTTTCTCTCCCATATGGAATGGGATGTTAGGTTTTCTATCCCATATTCAATGAGATGTGAGGTTTTCTATCCCATATTGAATGGGGTGTTAGGTTTTCTCTTCCATATGTTATGTTTTCTATCACATATGTGAGGTTTTCTATCCCATATTAAATGGGATGTGAGGTTTTCTGTCCCACATGTGAGGTTTTCTATCCCATATCCATATTTTCCCCCTTCCCTGAAGCCCTTTGCATTTATTGGAGCAGCTGCCAGCAGCATTCTGCTCCTTGCTCTCAGGTTTAATACCTTCAACACCTTTCCTAATGGTAGCAGCTTTTGTTACAGATTCATCCCATAATCAGAGCATATCTGCACTGATTTGATTACAAACAAAATTTATGGGAATAACTCCCATTTAAAGGCAGTAACTTGAGGCTGAACGAGTTTGAAAATGTGGGGAAGTGGGAACATGTATTTTCTGGTTTGTGCCCAGCTGGTTTACGCAGGAGCTTCAGGTTGAGTCGAAAAGAGAAGGAAACCAGTGGCAGTGAAGGCAAGCAAGCAGAGCAGGCAGATGGAGCAGAGTTCCTCACATATGAAGAGGTCACAAAATATCAGCAACAGCCTGGTGAACAGCAGAGGCTGGTGGTTTTGATTGGTAAGGTACCCAGTGTGTTCCAAGTTTTTCACATTTCTCTCCCTTCCCTTATCCTGCACTTCCAGAGGCTTTTCTTAGATGTTTGGATTGGGGGGTTTTGTTGGTTCTGGTGGGGTTTTTAAAATGTTTTTCTGGGTTTTGTCAGAACTTGCTCTTTTATTTTAAATTACCTTAAAAAACAAAAGATAAATAAACAAAACAAGGAGTCAAACTCACCAGATCCTTCTAAAAATAATGATGCAGGATTATTTCTCATTTTTCTGACTCACTTTCCCTTGCTTTTTACTCCAGTGTTTAGGCTGTCAGAACTATTGATGAAGAGGCAGATGTTAGAATTATCTAACAAGATTTTGCATGTAATTACAATTCAGCTTATCAGCCTTGTGCTAAGCCAGTTTCTCAGGATGCCCTAAAATTCAGGGGTATCTCATAGAACTGACTGCTAAGATCAGTTTTCTTGATTTAGTGTCTGCCAGGTGATTGTCAGCAGTTGTTCAAAGAATTAAATTTGTTCCTGATGATCTTCAAAGCAGAATATGGCAGAGCAGGTCATGAGCTCTCTCATGAAGGGGTTTCTTCAAGCACACTCCTGAATCATATTCTTTGTGTGAAAACTGATAGGTTTCTGTGTGAAATGAAAATAAATAGATCAGACAGTTTTATTTTATTTTATTAGGTTGTTTGGGGGCCAAGTTAAGTGAGCTGAAGCAAAAAGTTGTGTCAGAGAACCCCCAGGAGTATGGTGTTGCAGTTCCACGTGAGTAAAATTCACTGAATTGTGTTTGTGGCATCTGTATTCCATAAATGCTGTGTAATTAAAGTCCTGCCATCTGCACTAATGATCATTTCTCTTATGAATATTGATTGTATGAATATTTCATGAAGTACTTAATTTTTTTCTCATTGTAATATGCTGTGTTTGCCTTCAATAGGTGAATAAATCATTATGTAATTTGGCACATCTGCATTTTGGGATTCTGTCAGCTCAGTGGGGTTTTTTAATTGTGTTTTCCTGAGTGGGCAGATTGCATTTTCTCAATGTCTGTTAAAAGAAAAACTGAATACTGGAGGAAAAATGGAATGGGACTAGAAAGCTGGTGTGGTAGAGTATCTTAAAAGTCAGCCAAAACATTGTGTATTTAAAAGAAGGTAATTTTTCTTGAGAAAAGTATTACAGCTGCAGTTAAAAGAAAAAAAAAAGCAGACAGCAATAAATCAAGTCAAAATTTGGGCAAGATTTAAAGTTTTAATTAGTATAGCTAGGCTGTTCAAACAAGCAAGTCAGAGCAATAGAGAAATTAGTGATTCTTGGCTTTGTGGCTAGAGTTACACTGAATTTCTCTAACTGGATTATTTAAAAAAAAGAATTATCAGATACACACAGAAAAAATAAATTCTTATTTTTATTCCCCAATAAGCTACTTTTTGAATCCAAAAAGTTAAGGTTGAGGGCACTGTTTATATGTTATTTAAAATCTTTAAAATGAAATATTTTCAGGCAGACTTCAGTAAGTTAGCAAAAGAACTCAAGTGAGTAATTCCTACTTGAATTTAAACATACACAAAAAAAATAGCAGACACCACTTTTGTGGTCTTGCACAGATTTGTAGAATGATCATCAAAGCTTCTCCTACAGTAATAACAATTACAAAATGAAATTGCACCAAAAGTAAGGAACTCACATAATTATGCACAAAATACCTTGGGAAACAGCCATCAATATTCTTACTGTAAATTCAGTATAAATTTATATATTTCCTGGTTTTATTTTTGAGTTTTCCAAGAGGAGCCAAATTCTGGGAGTCCAGAATTCCAAACAATTAAGTTACACTGTTTTCTGTAGGATATACTCTGCTAAATCTGTCAGGTGTAAGAAGGATGCTTCCTGATTTATTTTTTTTTTTTGTTAGTTACAGCACTCCTGGGAGCAAAACAACTTCATTTTTGGTCATACAATATTTGAGATTGGGTTTAAAACAAAATTATATTATCTGATTTCTATTTTGTTCATTTGAATTTGCCACTGTGCTACTTTCTTGTTTGAAGTTGTGAAAATGTGACTGGAACTAAGTAGAGAAAACATTGGCAAAGGCTGATGTGTCTCCCGTGTCTTCCCTTCTCTTCCAGACACAACAAGGTCAAGGAAAAGCCATGAGAGAGAGGGAGTAGAATACAATTTTGTTTCTAAACAATCATTTGAGACAGATGTGCAGCAAAACAAGTGAGTTAATTTTAAAATACTGCCGTAATTGACTATTTAAAAATATTGCTTGTTCAGTTTTACATCACATGAATACCCAAACCAGGTGACAGGTTGGACAAGCTGTATGAGAAGGATTCAGCTTTTAAGTAAAAAGCTCTCTACTGAGTCTGGACAGTTAGAGCAAACTCAAACATTTAGCTGGAAGCAATTTAGGAAAAACATCCATAGGAGGAGCCTGAGTTAAGAGTTTAAATAATCTGCATAATGATTGGTCAGAATTGAATCTAGTGAAAGTAACAGATACTTAGTTGGGCTGCTCACTGTCTGTTTAATATAGTGAGTAAGAAGTTTTATTCATAAAAGTTTTATATTATTTATTTTAACCTGTGTTCTACCTGACATTGTGAGCCTGAACATGTTCTCTCAAAGTTCAGATCTTTACAGGTCTCCCAAAAAATGGGAGAATTGCAGTCCGTTGCCTTGGCAGCTTTGTTCTGTTTTCTGTGAAGAAATCTCCATTCTTCTTCCCCTTTTTGTCAGTAGTGCTGATTAACTGTTAGTGATTTATGAAGAATTGCTACTAAGCAAGGAAGGAAAAAAAAAGTTAAAAAATCCCTCCCCACCCACCCCCAGTTTTCTGCTCTCTCCTCCCTCTTTGACTGCTGTGACTTCAGGAAATGTTCTAAGACCAAATGTTCCAAGTTAAATATTGTTAATATTTTTTGTAGGTGGTATTTAAAAGTGTGTTGACTTTTTAGATTTGTGGAACACGGAGAGTACAAAGAAAATTTGTATGGCACAAGTCTGGAGGCAATCCGGTCTGTGATGGCCAAGAAGAAGGTTTGTTTGGTGGATGTGGTACCTGAAGTAAGTTCTGCAGCTTTTTTAAAGAATGCAAATCTGATTTCCTGCTGCCTGAGCAGAAGGGGATTTTGGGAATGCAGTGCAGTGGTTGCAGGTCCTGCATGTCCAGCTGGGACATGCCTTGCAAATAACACTAGATAATTTTGAGAAATAGAACTATGAAAGATGCATGGTAGGAGGGGTACTACTAATTAGCACAAGGGGTCATTTCAGATGATTGGCTTTAAGGCATTTACAGCATGGCCTGGCTAAAGCTGATAGGCCAAGAAACACCTACAGTGTATTGTAATTAGGAGATAATTGGCTTCTGATTGTGATGGTGTGAATGACAACATCTGTATTGTCTCACCCTTCACATGAGACTTAAAATAGAGTAAAAGCTTTTAAAACACCTCTCAGTTGCCCCATCTCTGGGTCAGAAAAAGGCTTAATCCAGCACAGCCTGGATGTCTTTTTAGTAGTCCTCACCATGGCACTTTTCCCTTGCTGTAGGACCAATGTGCATCCCTGTCCCAGCCTGCTCAGGTCCTAGAGAGAATCCTTAGAGCAAAGCTGTGGTTTCCATTCTAGTCCTGATTTTAAAGACGCTGGCCATAGCACACCCACACCCCCCCAAGGCTCTCATTTGTAGGATGTCAAAGATACAGGACCCATTTTTGGTGCAGATACAGAATGCAGTAACACCATGAACCACCCCAGGACAGGAGCAGTGTAAGCAGTGCCAGCAGACCTGCTCTTAATACCCCCATGCTGTGAGTTAAAACTTGAAATTTTGATCCAGGTTTTGTAACTGGACTTGGAAAAGCTTGTGGTACTACCTCAGATGAAATTCCAAGTTTAAAATTTGCAGTGTTTGGCTGCTTAGGCAAAGCAAACCATAACTTGCCCATGAAGTCAGGGGTTTTTATACTTTCCTCAGTATTTTTTGCCATGTCCTTGCCCCTTGGAATCCCAGTGCTATTGAGGCCATGCTCCATGCACCCTTGTGTGCTAGCCAGGACACTCCCATGAGCCTGTGTTTGAAGAGCAAGGTTGCTGTGGTCAGATGTGTAGGAAACAGGACTTCACACCACAGTACCAGTGAAACCACTGAAACCAGCTCGAGTCTCATAGACATCTACTAAAAAGAAGTCTGATAACCAAAAATCATCTGTTCACAGGCAGTAAAGCACTTGAGGACTCCTGAGTTTAAGCCTTATGTTATCTTTGTGAAGCCTCTCATTTCAGAAAAGAAAAAACATGTCTTAAAATCTCACATGTCAGAAGAAATCTCATCCCCTCTCGTAAGTATTCCAACTTCTAATCTCTCCTTTTCAGACATGAACTGACACTTCTGTTACATGAAAGAGCTCCTTTCCCATAACAAGAGTTAAAGTGGGGCACTAAGTAGGTCTTGTAGCCTTTCAGATGGAACTTCAGAATGGAATTTTTGATTCCTTTAAAGTTTTAAAGTAACATGAAGCCCAAGTGCCAGTCTTCCATATGGATCTGGGTACATCATCAAGGCTGCAGCAGGGGAAGGTGCTGCTGAACTCAGATAAACCAACAATCATTTTGCATTTCTGACGAGCAGCCCATCAAAAGATAATTGTGTTACAGCCCCAAAGTGACCCCCACACCAGTGTCAGCCAGTGTTTAAGATGGTGTACTCACAAAACACAGTGTGGATGTCTTGAGGGCTAAACCTAGATCAGCTGCAGCTTGGTGATGTGTAAACCTGAACAGAGTGCATAATGTCATTGCTTTGGGTAACCTGAGCTCAAATTTATGTTACAGACCTTAGTTCACTTGGGTTTTTGTAGGAGTGTGCCCCTTGTTGACAGAGTGACAAAACTGTCCTTTGTCTCCCTAAAAAGGAAAGAAGCCCAGTAGTTTCTTTCATCAATTAGGTGAAAAGCCACCTCCATAGGACCTTGGAAACTTCACCCCAAGTTTAAGAGTAGCTAATTGGAGAGAAGCCAAAAAGTCTTGCCTGAACAATTGGGTAGAAAAAGAAGAGAACAAAGGAGCTAATGGCTTTTGTGAGGTGTTTTACCAGGAGCAAGATCTCTTGCACTTGGCTGGGGTTTTTCTGTTTATTTTGCCTTTTATTAAACCTTTTTGTTTCCAACGCTGCAGCAGAAGCCATCCTGCTTATTTCTCTGCCTCCAAAGGTAGCTGAGCTACCTTGGGTGTATTATATTCCTCTAAGAGCTTATTAGACCTGGCTTGAGGAGGAAAACGTAATAGTTTTTGTGTAAGCCCTCAAATATATTGAATTTGGACAATGTAAACAGCATTTCTTTTCAGTTTTTGAGGAGTGTGGTTCCCATATCTTGGGTTAGGCAGCCATTCTAATTACATAAAATGCATTATCATGTCTCTCCTGTAACATATTTTCCCCCTTCCCTGAGGCCCCTTACATTTTTTGGAACAGCTGCCTGTAGCATACTGCTCCTTGATCTCAGTTTTAGTATCTTCAATACCTTTTCCTAATGGTAGCAGCTTTTGTTAAATGTTCTCAGAGGAATGACTCATTGTGCTAATATACTTTAAAATGCTAATAACCAGAAGGACATGCTGTCACTTTCATACCAACATCTTGTGTTGATCAGCAGGATGAAGAACAGCAGGAAATTATAAATTCAGCAGCATTCATTGAAGAGCAGTATGGCCATTTAATTGACACTGTACTGGTGAAAGAAGATCTCCAGAGTGCATGTAATGAGCTGAAAACTGTGTTAGATAAACTAAACAAGGATTCATTTTGGGTGCCAGTCAGCTGGGTTAGGTCATAGCTTGTTACCATGTTTAAGGGAAAGACTGTATAAAAATGTTCTGTAAATACATGAATTAGAAAAGGGAAGTACATTGAATTTGCTTCAAAACTGCTGGTTTTACCCAGAAGGCAATAAATAAAGACTGTATGAGGAAAGACTAAACAAAGTCATAGCCTTTCTGAGTCAAAATTTTGAATAGCAGCTGTCATTTAGAAGTTGATTCTGAGACCAAATAAGCCAGTCCAGTCTTTTACTGATCTTCAGATTGGAAATAGTGCAGAGGGTCCCACACTTCCAAAGCATTTTGTGCTGAGATACTAACATGATGGAAGGTTTGTCCTTTGGCCACAAATTTTGTGGCTAGGTTTAAAACCTCAGAATAAAGTGCCCCTTGGGAACAAGCTCCTTCAGCTGGGTGGGAAGTGTTCTTTGGAGAGAGGTTTCACCATGCCAGTTTAACTGGCCAGCAAAACATGCTTCCCTTCACACAGAAGCATTAATTGTAAATCCTCTAGTTAGGCACTAAAAACCAGCTTTAGAAGGGGTTTTTTATGTCCATCACCTTTCCCAGTACTCCAGCTTGCCTTGCACAGGTCACAGGTATTGTCTGCTCATGCACAGCTTGTGCCAACTTTCCCAGTCAAAAATGCTGAACAGCCTCTGAGTGTACCTGTGTGACTGCCCAGCTCCTGAAACCTAGATTTTTGTAGTGTACATGAAAACAACTGCATATGGTTCTAAAACAGGACATTTGAGGTTCTGTTTCTGCAAAACCCCTTTGCCTGTGCTACCTGGTGGGACACAGCCTTGACACCAATGGAACAGCTCCAAAAAGGGCACTGAAATGAGGAGCTACAGGTCAAAATCATCCTCTTCCAGCTTTTATGCACTAAAAGGAAGAGCTACAGGTCAAAATCATCATCTTCCAGCTTTTATGCACTAAAAGGAGGAGCTACAGGTCAAAATCATCATCCTTCCAGCATTTATGACTACTTCTATTCCAAATCTGATGAAGGTTTCCAGAGCATCTAATTGGCTTGAAGAAGAAAACTGTTAGAGGACCTTGAATGTATTTGGGGAGACTTGAATCTACAGTATTTTTGAGTGGGTCTTAGGAAGATGCAGAGATGATTCTGGAAGTAGCTGTGCTTTATCCTCGGGGGATTTAAGGGGAGAGCATTGTACAGGTGCATGTTAGCTGTAACTAGTTCCTGTTTTCACTTGCCTGCTGAGGTCTGATATTTCCTGTGTATTGTGCCCTTTAAACAAGACCTTTTGGTGTACCAGTCCTGTTACAGATAATGTTCTTCTTGTTCCATGGCATTTAGCAGAACTAAAAGTTGCATATTAAAAGCACATTTCTTACATACCAGTGTCACTGAATCTACATTATGTCAAGCCCCAAAAAAAGCTGTGTAGAAGAATCACCCTCATCCATCTTCTCCAAATGAGAACTTTCATGTCTGGTCCTGCCCATGGGCATTGAGGTTCTGTTCCCACTGCTACAAAAACAAGAACTTTTCCCAGGCAGGTCCCTGCACTTGTCAGTGCTGCAGCCTGGTGACCTCAAAAAATGCTGAGGACTCCTCCACATGCAGTGGGCTCTGCAACCATGTGCTAGAGCACAGCCACCAAAAAGGATTTGGCTTCTTAGAGAGGCAATTCATCACAGATGTACCTTGATCCTATGAAAAACTGAAGGAAATACTTTAAAAATTATTTCAGTAACAGCATTTCAAACTAAGTCAGTTTATGAAAATAATAAATGGCCAGATTGATCTCACCCTAGGTCTGTATTTCAGGTTACAAACAGATTTTTAGAACATATTTAGAAGATTCAGATTTAAGTTAAAAAGCTAAGGGTCAGAATTTATTTAAAGCAAGATTGCTATCACAACATCTTAAAATATTTTGCCTGACTAGCAGTAAATGCAGCTGTATGTTTGCTTTATTGTCTAACATAGTCTAAATAGTAGAAATATGCATTAACAGAAGCAAGGCACAAGTTACATCTGAAATTTTCAGTTATTTTAATGTAAGTTAGGAAAATACAATATAGCAAAATACAATATTGCCATTAAAAGTGTAAAAGACAAAAGGGGAACTTCATAGTGGGATTGGTGACAGACTCACTCTAGTGCAAAGTCTCCCATAGGCAGCACATTTTCTGTGAAATTGAGTTTTATCAATTTCTGATACAATTTTTATCAATTCTGATAATTTTTTTAATTTTATCTGTGGTTTCTGGAAGAGAATAAGGGTTTGCAGAGATTCTCAGTGACTGCAAAGCCACAGTCATGGTGTGACAGCCCAAAATGATGAGTGCATCCCATCCCAGAGCCTCAGTTGAAAGAGAACAGCACAGGGTCAGCTTCAGTGTCCTGCACTTTTCCTGGTAAGTGTTAAAATACAAATCCTCTTCATCACAGCCCTAAAATTAACCAGTAACTCAGATTACTGTCTGGGGACATGTAGCAATTTTGACTTTTTAAAATCATCCAAAATCAGGAAATTCTGTCCACTGATCAATCTCCTGCTGAGTAACCACATGAAGGTAACTTGGGTGCCTCAAAGCCTCCCATGCCATCCAAGGGAAAAGAAGCTTCTCAATAATATTCCAGAATTGAATACCACCTAATTTATGCGAAGGCAGGAATTCCAGCAAAAGTCCATGTTGAATGTCATACAGCAAAGCACAATTCTCTAAGCAGCACTATGATTTAATAGTGAAAAATCTGAGAGCTACCAAAAAAATACCTGCAGACAGCAGTTGTGCAAGAGGGAAGGAGAAACTGTATTTTGTTAATGAATAAAAATGTATTTTGCTAATGAGTTTGTGTTTTGGATCTGCACAACTGATGGCACATCAAACATGGCACAGATGGGTGCTTGGAATCTCATCCCCACCCCTTTTTTTGTTCCCTCCAGTCAGGCAGAACAGCCAGCTGCACATTTAAAGAAGTGCACAGTAGGCACCACAAAAGCCTTTATTCTGCTGTGCTGATGGTTCCATGAGCTGCACTCCCTTTTTCCCTGTGCCCTTATCCCAGAGATCTGGAGTCTGCAGGATCTTTATGACCAGCTCCTCAAAGGCATGCTGCACTCCATCCTGTGTCTTGGCACTGGTCTCTGGAGGAAGGTGGAAAAAAATATTTTACTTTATTTGCAGGGAGTATATTCCACTTAGGAAAAATGTATTTTGGGACCAAATGTATTTTGGAGTTTTTTAATGACTGAACCTCCTCTCCATTCTCTCTTTAAGGTGCACTTAAGTTGAACAGGATAAACAGAAATACATACCAGTCTGAAGTACCACATTTTTCCACCAAAAAGAAATCCAGTTGCCCATTTTCTCCATAATGGAGAAAAAGAAATTGTTCTCAGGTTGTGACAGTAAATCTAGAAAATAATTATTCCATAACAAACCTGAGAAACAAAGAATAAGATGGAATTGCATGTTGTCCCCTATGTGTTTCAATGTCTCCTAGAAATCTTTTCAAGAAGCTTCCTCTTTAGAAACTCAGTTTCTTCCCCACCTTTGTATCTTCACGTTGTATATTTTATTGTTGTTCTAAGAATATTGTCTTTTATGTAGCTGCAACAGAAACTTGGAAATGAAAGATCAGCCAAGATCCTTGCAGATACCAGTAAGGAGGAAAAAATCAGTCTTCTGGGCTCTAAATTAAAAAATCCTGCTAGTTTCAAGAGAATATCAAATTCATGCCTGTACAGTCTATGCAGTAAATCTGGTTCAGAGAAAAGTGCTTCTGGTCAATGCAGAAGCTACATCCCTGCACAGGAATTACAGCAAAAGGAACCCATATTAATTAGGTATTTTAAAAAAGGCAGCAACCCATCAACCTGAAATACAATTGTACATTCATGCTTGGCAATACCAAAATAAACATCTGAATGTGGAAGTTTTTGTCCCAGAGGTGCATACCTATAAAAAGCAGGGAGTGTTTCCTGGCAAGCTGGAGCCCCTCTTTTCTCTCCACTTCACGGTCAGGCTGCAGAGACAGATGAAGAACATCACTGAAATAAGCTACACTTGCCTCTTTTTAAAAGTACCCAGAAAAGCTCCACTGAAATGAGAACAAAGCCTCAAAAATGAGGTTTTGTTGAAAGGAAAGAATGTCTGTGATATGTATTAATCAACTGGATTTTGCCACTCTGTAGCTCACTGCCAGCCTGGCTGTGAGGGGGTCAAGCTGAACAGCAGCAACATCAAACCACAGGATCACCAGGATCATCAAAGTCCCACACAGCCCCAGAACCACCCCGTGTGCCAAATCAGCAGGAATTGAATGTGTTGCTGTGTTCTGAATCAAGCAGAAAGGCCCAGCAGTCAGTCCCAGGTTCTGAAACTGGGCACACTGGGGTGGGCAGAGGAGAGCCCAGCTCAGCAGAGCCACACTCAAAGCCTCGCCTTGCAAAGCAAAAGCAGAGTACTTCACTATGCAACAGGCATCTGAATGTGCCAGAAGAGCCCAGAAACAAGCAGCAAGGAGTGCTCCTCCCAGCCACACTCCCCAGCCAGCCAAAGAGCTGAGCTCCCCTTCCCCACCCTGTCCTTCACCAGCAGGCTGCTCAGGAAGCAGCAGCTGTGCTGCAGGGAAGGTCAGGGCTGGACAGCAGGTTTTGGGCAGAGCCTTGGACCATGTTAATGGAATATCATCAATTGCATCTCCCCAGGAAAGCTCCCATTAAAATCTTTAGCAATATCTGCTTCTAAAATGACAGAAGTGGAGCCTTCCCAACTGAGCTGCAGAGTCAGTTACCTCCTGACACAATAGCTGTGTTACAGCACTTACCTCACATTTACACACTGTGATGAATAAATAATCCAGGGAAGAATGGAAAAGGATGCATTCCCAAACTGACCTTATCAGTTTTATTGCCAACCAGCATCTTCACAGTGCTGCTGGAGGTGGTGTACATTTCCAGCTCATTCAGCCATCCTCCTAGTCCTGTGAACGTGGCTTTTCTTGTAACATCATACACTGAGAACAGAGGAAAAGGAGCTTAACAGCTGTAGTTTTCTTCATTGTGACAGAACTTCATCCATCCACACTTCCTAACTTCTGCCTGGAAAAAACAAGAGGTACTAGGGAACTACAGAAAGAGGCATCAAGCACACACTCCTCCCAGAGCTGGAACACACTGGGCTGTGCTCACCCAAAGTCTAGCTCAGGATTACAGAACACGAGCACCTCTGCAGGGGAAAATTCAGATTTACCAACAGAAATATTCTACCTGGTGCTAGTGCTGATTGGGCCACACAGAATATTTTAAAATAGGTATTCTGACACCTAATTTTATGTGTAAGTACATGCACACGCTGCTGCTAAAACATGGACTGAGTTCAAAGTTACTTTTGGGCACTGGTAACATAACTGCATTTACATAAATCGCTAAGGTTTAAAAATCACAGAAAGAATATTTTGTACAGCAAAGTTAAGGTCAGCCTTCACAAGTCCTGAAAGGAAGAACCCCTTTGTTTTCTAATTGCTGCTGTCACTGAGAAAGGGCTTTGTCTGTGTACAAACCTCAAGTCTTACCATAATCACAATAATCACATCAACAGTTTCTGGGGGAAAAAAGAAGTAAAAACATCATGGGGAAAAGAACACAACACAACCCCTGATTAGCCTTATTACCAGAAAACCACCCATGTGATAGCTACAAAGCTAATAATTCATCCACTCAACAGCTTCCAGCATGACATCTCTGTCTTTTTAATTTAAAATACTTTGAAGCAGCAGTATTTCCTGCTTGTGGTTTTGCACATTCAGTGTTTGAGCTAATGAGGGGTAATGTTGTAAAAGCCATAATTATTCCTCTGATTATCTTGGATAACCTCCTTTTGCAAGGACATGCATATTTAGGAGAAATAAAGACCACAATTTCTGTAATCATGTTTTTTTCCCATTTATTTCATACCTAAAACAACCCCTTGAGCTCCTCTGTAGTAACTGGGAGTCACTGTTCTGAAACGCTCCTGTCCTGCTGTATCCTACAGAGGGAGGGGGAAAACCCCAAACAAACATCAAAAACATTTAGAACAAAAGAAAAAAAAAGGTATTTTAAACAAAAAAAGATGAGCAAATTAAAAATTTTATAATTTTTAATCCTGAGCAGTAAGGATACATGAAATATTAAGATGTGAGACTGAGGAAAGCAGGCAGGAAACAGCAGCAAAAAATGGTTAAGGAGTGGGAGAAAAACATGGAGAGGACTTGACTGGAAGTAAAAAGGACAAACAGACACCAGGAACGTGAGTGAGACAACAGGAAAGGAAAAGGGACTCCAGAAAAACACATAAAAGGCAAGCAGCCACACAGATGGGTTTAAAACCAACTGAACTGAGGAATAACTGATTTTCCAGTGAGAGACTGCAGGACAGGAGACTGAAAGGTTCCAAACATCTCCCTCTGCTCCTTTACCACAAACAAATCCAGTTAGAAAGAACTGCTATGAACCTAAGTAGGCAAGAAACTTAAAATCAGTAGTTTCATTCAATTATTACTGCAATATGTCTCACTTAAACTCATGAATAAGTAAGGAACTAAATATAATATGAAATTCAAAAGAAACAATAAGGAGGCAACAAATCAAATATTTTTTTGAAAAAATTTTATTTCCTTTTATGTACAGCTTACAGTTGATGGACTAACAGCTATATTGTAATTTATTTATTCTTTGTTTTTAAAAAAATATACTAAAATTGGGACTACTTACCTAATTCAACCCATTGTTACTAGGGAGATTGCATTTTAGTCCCAATTACTTAATTAGTAATGGCCTTTTCTCAAATACCTATGACCATACACATAAAATCTCTCCTTCCTAAGATTCTTTCACTCCACTTAGAAGAATTTAATGTTTGTTTTATATTACAAATGATCCTGATCACACAACTGCAATCTCTTTTCAGTCTGCAGATGCTGAAAATACAGCATCAGGAAGTTCAGGACAAATGCTTGAGGTTTCCCAGTTAATCTGAATGAACCTTTAAATAATTCAAGAACAAGTTAGTGGGTTTTTTTGGCACTATTTTAGCCAAAATAAAGCAGAGTTGGTACACAGCCCCTCCAGGCAATCCCCCAGCTCCTTACCCAGAGCATCACCTTGCTCTGCTTTACTCCATTTCTGCTCCTGGCTCATGCAGGCACCTCTCTCCCATGGATAGGTTTGTCTTGGCATGAGGTGGGATTAATCCAAACAGTCCTAAAATACCTTTCATGTGTACCACAGGGACTTGATGTAAAAACATCACAGGGAAAAGAACACAACACAACCCCTGATTAGCCTTACTACCAGAAAACCACCGATGTTATAGCCACAAAGCTAATAATTCATCCACTCCACAGCCTGCAGCATGACATCTCTGTCTGTTTAATTTAAAATCCTTTGAAGCAGCAGTATTTCCTGCCTGTGGTTTTGCACACTCAGTGTTTGAGCCAATGCCCCAGCTCCTTACCCAGAGCATCACCTTGCTCTGCTTTACTCCATTTCTGCTCCTGGCTCATGCACCTCTCTCCCACGGATGGGTTTGTCTTGGCATGAGGTGGGATTAATCCAAACAGTCCTAAAATGCCTTTCACGTGCACCACGGGGACTTTATCTCCAGACGTGTGCCAGGGCTCAGGCTGGGCAGCAGCAGCTCACTGATGCACCCTCGGTGGTGCCGTGCAGGCGGCTGTCCCTCTCTCATGCTGACAGCTTTACACTGCCCAGAGCCTTCGAGAAACTGCAGCCAGAGCACTCAAAGCCTCACTGGAACGGAAGGAAGTGCTGAGCCTTGACTAAGGAAGCCTTTAGGAGTGTTTTTGTTTGTCTGCGACACTCATTCTACAAAAAATCTCAACACGCAGAAGACTTTGGCGAAGAGAGAGGAGGAGCAGGAAGGAAGGGAGGAAACCACAGAAAGGAGCTCTTGAAGCTTGTACACCTCTCGAAACCCAACACAGCCCATCCGTCTGGAACAAAACCTACCCATATGGCCAGCTGAACTGCACGGCCGTCCACCACCATCTTCTTCACTTTAAAATCAATACCTAAGAGTTAGGAGGGGAGGCTCGTCAGAAGGAACTGCCGAACGCCGGCCCTGACAGCCCCCGGCATGTGCACGATCCCGGCTCCGGACCCCAGAAAGAAGGAGCCCAGCAGGAACAAACCCAGCCCCAGCAGGGGCAAGCCCAGCAGGAAGGAGCCCACCAAGAAGGAGCCCAGCAGGAAGGAGCCCACCAAGGGCAAGCCCAGCAAGAAGGAGCCCAGCAGGGGCAAGCCCAGCAAGAAGGAGCCCAGCAGGGGCAAGCCCAGCAGGAACAAACTCAGCAAGAAGGAGCCCAGCAAGAAGGAGCCCAGCAAGAAGGAGCCCAGCAAGAAGGAGCCCAGCAAGAAGGAGCCCAGCAGGAACAAACCCAGCAAGAAGGAGCCCAGCAAGAAGGAGCCCAGCAAGAAGGAGCCCAGCAGGAACAAGGCCAGCCCAGGCTCACCGACGGTGGGAGTCAGGTGCGGCTCGAAGGCGCCGTCCGTGAACCTCCGCAGGAGGCTGTGGGGAGAGAATCACGGCCTGAGCCCGGGGCTGCGCTCGGGGCCCCCGCGCCGCCCGCGCCAGCACCTGGACTTGCCCACGCCGCTGTCCCCGACCAGCAGCAGCTTCAGGGTGAGGCCCGCGGGCCGCATCCCGCAGCGCTCCGGGCCGGCCAGCGCCGCTGCTGCGCTCCCCGA